>NC_081405.1:146331585-146631585 GCF_030272615.1 Cryptomeria japonica
AGAAAAAAAAATCCCCCAAAAAAGATAGTTAAAAAAATGGTCATAGATTCCCTTAAGAGGTTCAAGGATACTCTTGTAGTGTTTATCAATATCTTTGAATAAAGCTAAATTTCACACAATCCATTCATGACAAACTATTTATCTTGAATCTAGCAATAGAATTAATTTTTAAATGGTCTCACATTGTGTTCAATTACATAATTTCACATGTTAGTTAAACTATAACTCTCTTCCATTTATATTTCAAAATATTTATATTTAGTATCACAATTAAAATTTACTTAACTCTTCTTTATCCAAGATTTTTGAATTAGATTAGTTAATTGGCCTTAGCTATTCTAAAAGGTATATTTTAAATACATGTTTCCTATAAGGTTGTTAACACTTGATACGTACTATTAATAATTTATCATTGATAGGCTAGTGCTATAGATCGGAGCCATGGACACAACTTTATTGACTATGAATATATATGAGAAGTTTTAATCTTTCAAGTTCATTTAATGCATCAATTGTAGCAATCATTTATTTCAAAGGGCATATATTTTAGAAATTTGTACTAAAAAGTTATTTTGAATTTTGAATTTTAAAAGAGGGGAGAGGAGGTCAATGAAACAAATAAATAAACCAATAAATTAGTAGGAGGAGCACTTAAATTATAATATCACCCTATTAACTAGAAAATGTATATTAACTATATATGTTAGTTAAATCTTTTGGTACAAATATTTAAGACCAATGATTTCTAGCTATATTTTATATGTGAGGATAGTTTATAAAAACTTTTAGGAAGAAATCATTCTCAATTTCAATTATAAAAATTCAAGAGAAGAGATCTAACAAACAAAAAACCTATCATTGGCTTAATAAGCGACCCTCCTTAATTAAAATATCAACCATTGAGATAGCTTGTGTCTAGATTTCCCATTTTCCACCAACTTAACTCTCTTGGGAGATGTAATCCTAGATGAACAAGGTGAAATAATCTTAGCCTACAAATCTAGAAGTTTAATACTGACTTTGAATCCTAGGTCAGTGCTTGGAAGCTCTTGCATTTGAAACTCCCAATTGGATTTTACCTTATATTCCTTTATCCACCCCGTTCTTGTCACCTCGATAGTGGAATTGAATCTTCCAAGCATTACTTCTGGGTTCATCCCCCATGCTTAGTATTTATGGCCATCATTTTTTGCCTCCATACCTTCCCTTTTTCATTTCTCTTGGTTCAAGAAAGCCACTCTTCTTAGTTTATCAGCTTCCATAACACAATTTTAGCTCATGTTGTCTTACCATTGGCAAATGTATTTGGAAGTTTAGATGTCTAGTTGCAATGTCTCACTCCTTTTCCCCATGTGAGATTGAAATTCAAATCATATGTTTTAGTCATCTAAACCAAATGAAGCTTATGATCTCTTCAACTAAATAGAGACCTAACAATTAGGCTATCATGTTATAGGCCAAAGATCTCTTCTCCTAGCTCAAGGATAAGGTTTAATCTTTGGGGACATAACTCATCTCAAAACATACTCTCTAGGCCTCTTTAGCAAGTGGTATAACTTAATTATGTTAGGTCTAGGTTATGTTTTATTTCACAAGTTGGTTCATAGCTAAAAGTTTCTTATTATTTTATTTGGGTTTTTATTTGTTCTTGCTGCCCTCTAGCACAACTGGTGTTATGTGTTGGATGCAACAATGTTGCTACTACTATGAGTTTGTTATTATGCAACTCATACGGTTCTGTCTACTATTTGTCATGGCATTGTTGAAATGAATGCATTGTGGTTTTTGTAGTTGCCTTCTTTGTGAATTTTTTTTTGTGTTTTTAGATGTCACCATCTCCTTTATAGATGCGGTTGTTCGATTTCTATTAGTTCAATGTTGTCTGTATAATACATTTGTAATTTTTTAATGCCTCTTCCAATAAAAATAATTAGAAAAATCATATATGTTTAATTATATACGTTAGTTAAATTTTTAGATTTTCAGACATAGGGTTTTAAGCATATTTTACTTTTTAAGAGGATATAATTATTTTAATTAGTTAAAAGCAATTTGAAATTCCAATCATAAAGAAAAGACATGAAAAGAGAGATGACCACTTCAATTATAGCATCACTCGATTAACATAAAAAGCATATTAGTCAAAAGAAGACCCACGGGGAAGACTATAACAATTAATAGAGTAGCAATCCTTGCCGTGACGACAAAGATGTATTGATGGAGCACATTGAAGTTTATATGGAATTGACAAATGAGGACAAGTTCACATGTGAAATCCAGCGTTTAGTAGACCATTGCGTAGATTTTACTTCCTAAATTATTTAATGCCTTTGTTGAAATTCCAATTTATGACAAAAAATAAACAGCTCTTTAAGAAATAAAATGTTAATGGGACACTTGAATTTCTGGGAACAAAGATGGTGAAGATAAGAAACATCTGTAATGAACGACCATGTCCTGTGTGACAACAGCACAAAATTAGTCTATTCAACACCTACTTCAAAGTCTTCTTGATGAAGCTCACCCGATGTTCTAGAAGTCAGTTGAAATTATTGAATTTCGTTCATATTTTATGTGTATAGACAAGGTTGTATTTTCATCCTCATAGAAAATAATAATAAAAAATTTAGTCACATATGCCTTGAATAATTCGAACTTTTGTTAATGGATCATATTTTTGTTGTTAGGTTATACTTTACTTAAAATCAATTTTCACCTCTTTGTAGAGTATAATGAGTGAGTCTTCTTCAAGGTCTATATATCATATTTGAATTGTAAGAATAAATTAAAAAATATTTCAGGTGAGCTAACTCAATGAGTTTAAATATGGGTCTTATTTAGAAAGAAAAATAAATACACACAAAATTTCTATCATTTCGAGTAAGAATAATTGTCATTGTATATTTTGTAAAATATTAATGACAAATATGAAAGAGGTGTTTCTCCAAATATATTATCATTTTTCATTTTCTAATATAATTTTTTATATATTATAAAATTGATTGTTTTCATCTCATAGATAACAGCTTCTCTCAAAATTTATAAATTCAACAGCAATAATAAGTCAAAAACATTAAAAAAATGTTTTGAAGGTACTAGAACATCTAAATTTATTTGGTACTTCATTACATATTGATTACAAAAATAGTTATGATTGTGTAGTTGATGATAAAATTATATTGAAATTAATTTAGTAATGGTTGATTAATTTAATTTTTTATGGTTTATATATTATGTTGTTTTGAATCCTTCCCATATTTGGATCTTTCTTATGTAATTAAGAATTTATAAGTGTATGTCAATAAAGAGAAAATCATTTCTAATATTATTTATTATTACTACTTAAATTTATAATCATTATTTTATAATTGAATAAAAATTCCATTATAACACAAAGAAGTGGGAGAGGTAAACTTGGGTTTTTGGAAAAGTTGCAGAGGTAGGTATAGAGGGAGATGAAGATGATAATGTTGGGGGAGATTCTTGGTTGTTCCTATACTTGGTGAGATTGGCATTTTAGGCATTTTGTTCACCCAAGTTGTTGCTTTGTGGGCTCAAGCTACTGGTAGAATGTGTATGGGTTCTACTTATTTTTGGGTTTAGGGAATTAGTGGTTGTTGTGGTTTAGTAATGGGATTTAGGGGGACTTGTACATCTAAGCGCCTTGTCAAGCTTGTGTATTTGGCTTGGGCATTTTTTGGAGCTGGGGTCATGATCTCCTATTTTCAATGTTTCCTGGTTTTTGTCAGTGTTTCGATGGTTACACTCTCTATTTTTAGAGAGGAGATGACTTTCATTGTGATTGTTTCATTTTTACTCCAGTTTTGGATGTTATTTGGGTTGCTTGCCCAATTCAAAGGTGGTGGAAGGTTTTGCCCTCACTTTGGTTTTTCTTTAGAAGGTGTTGTCAAGGTAGATAAGGAGGATATTGTTGTTGTGGTGGGCAGTATTGGATAATGGATCTCTATGCAAGGGTACAAGGTTTTGCCCTAATTTATTTTCATTCTACTTTGGCTAGGGACCTAGATACCCTATGTCACTTGATGGTGTCTTTTATTCTAGTCTCTTACTAGGGTTTTTTACTTTGTTTCTTTGACTTGTGCTCTAAGTCTAGAGATTAGCTATTTTTAAAGGATTTTATTTTCTCAAGGTTGGTATTCTTTTCATCCTATGAGTGTTTCTTAGTGCTTTATGTTACTATTCATCACCAAGGTAGGTTGTCTAAACCCTCTCTATAGTTTTTCATTGCTATTAGCAAGGAGGATGATCTTTTGTCTTCCTAGGGTGTTCAAAGGAAGAGATTTATAGGAATATCCCAATTGGTGGTTGTTGTTAGGCCTTTTGTTTTGTTAAACTCTATGGTAAGTTATCTTCTTGAGGGTCCTATAGAGGTGCAACATCTTGCAAGATGTTATGCTAATAATCTTATAGCAGTGTATTTTGTAGTAGAGCATATAGGGAACCTAACCCAAAAATGTAATTTTTCAGCTACAACCTAGTTTGTGGTCAAAGGTCCTATAGAGTTGTACTATTTGGATGATAATGCTAATTCTTTAGAGGTTCCCACAAAAGTTGAGAACATAGAGATCTTGGATCTAACTTTTGGCATCCTCTATTATTGCTTTTACTTTGATTAGTGACATATATCTTTTTGAGTATATGGTTTCTCTTGAGCCTATGGAAGTGGATATAGAAGTAGGGACAAAAAAGTTGAGTTTGAAAGGGATCAGCAGAAGGTCTAGTCTGGTGTTTTCCCTTGTAGGGATGGATTAAGGCTAACTTTGATGGGGCCTCTAAAGGGAATCCGGGTAAAGCTGGATATGGGGGCATTGTCAGGAATTTTGCTGGAAGTTGTCTTAAGGTGGTGGCTGATCCTCTGGAGAATCAAACTAGCCATTTTGCTAAAGCCTCTGCCACCTTGAATACCTTAATTATAGCCAAAAATCTAAATTATGATAAAATATGGCTTGAGGGAGATTCACTTAATATTATAAAATGCTTAAAGGGGGAATCAGAGCCTTCCTCATCTATTGTAAATATCACCATCAAAGCTAGGGAGATCATTGCCAGTTTCAAAGATATTATTATTCAACATGCCTTCAGAGAGCAAAACAACATTGCAGATTGTTTAGTGAATACTAGAGTTAACTCTGACTCCCAAATGATTTGGCACGAGGAGGATCTCAATTTAAATATCAAAGAGTTCATTAGAAAGGACCGTTATATGGGGAGAGAAGGACAATTTAATCATGACAAGTAAAAAGCATCATTTATGCCTTGCTGGAAATACCATCATTACTTGGCGCTACAACAGATCTCCTGTTACCTCTAATAAACTGTCGCACACTTTGTGGGTTACTCAGTTCAAAAACTTGAGCAACATCGGGAAAGAAGGTTATAATTTGCAGAGAAACAGAGCAGATAGCCCATATCCAAAGATGGAAGGAGACCTAAGGCAGGAAGAACCAGATAATACAATGACCTAGAAAGTGATGCCAAAAGTCTGGGAAGGGCTCTCTTACTAGCTTCATGGAGAAACTTGAGGACTATGACAAAGGTAGGTTTAACTTAGCCATTTCCAAGATTTCCAAAAATTGGTCTAATGGCTCTTTTAAACTTTATGGAGTTAAGTTTAAGCTAGACATTGGGCTCATTTCCACTGTGACTGGAATGCCCCACACTGAGCTTAATTTCTTTTGAGACCTTAAAGTCTCCAACAACATGGTTAACCTATTCCTACAAAAAGAGAAAGAGAGGGCCAAAATTGGCAAGGCTACTGGGGGCTACTACAAAGCTGCAAACATCAAGAAGTTGTGGGGTTGGGTTCTGAATGCAATTATGGAGTACATCATAGTTCAAGGCCATTTCTCCAGGGCCCACACCTACCACTTCATGCTCTTAAATCATTTCAGACACGACAAAAAGGTATCCCTACCCTACTACCTTTTTCGGTCCCTCTCTAGGTCCCTCAATAAATAGAGGACTAACCCTTCTAGCCTGATTCTCCACTACGGGCTTCTGCTGCTCATCTATGAGCATTGCAAAACCCTCACCCTCCTAGAAAATAAGAGGATTTCTGCCTCTTCGGGAAAGAGAAAGATGGAAGAGGGAGAAACTAGCAAGGAGAAGGCATCTTCTAGCAAAAAAAGGAAAAGCATCCCTGGGTTGGAAACAAAGGACATTGTTAAGGAAAGCAGTGGAATGGAGATGGACAACTCCAATAGTGAAGACAGTTGGAAAGATGAGGAGCTAGGTAACGAGGAAGAAAGTGGCGATAATGAGCCTGGTCAAGAAAGCCCTACCCTTAGCGAATACCTTGGTAAGGACAACAACCATCTGATGGAAGAATCAGAACCCAAGGATAATAAGGAAACCAGAGTGAATTCTGAGAAGGAAATGAACAGAGACTCATAGAAGGACCTGACTGAGGACAGGGATAGTGAGGACAAGGAAAGTGCTGGTAAAGGGCTTATCCTGGATAAGCTCAAGAAGCTCTCTAAGGCTAGAATGGATTTTGATAGATGGACCTATGAGACCCTGAAAAAGCTGGATAAGAAAGGGATAAAAATGGATGAAAAGAGGGAGGATGAAAACAAAGAGTAGATTAATTAGAAGCAGGAAATGGAGAATAAGGTAAAATCGCTGGAAGAGGGAAAAGAAGCGATGAAAAATCCAATGGGAGTTATCCCAAGTATCCTCTCTGCTGTCACTAAAAACCTAGAGGACATCGCCAAGGTCATTGATCATACCTGCACTCCTAAACCAGTTATGGATCTTGACTTGGAGGAAGAGACCATCTAGACTGGAAGCAGTGATGCTACTCTGGTGGGTGGTACTGCAAAGAGAACTAGCACTAGTATCAAGAAAGTTGTGGCTGCTTCAGCAAAGGATCCCCCTAACTTCAAAGACAACATCAAAGAGCTATATGAAATCAGCAACACCCTAGCTAAAGCCCTAGAAAAAATATGAATGCTGGAAGGCCTGCTAGCTTTATGGGGCATTTTTGCATTTTTTTTGTTTTTTCATTGGTTTTTTGTGGTTTTGTTCTTTTCTATTTCTCGTAGCTTTGCTATTTAAGTTCTGCTTGTAAAGGGTTTCGGGGCCCCTTCAAAACCTACTTTTTCCTTAATAAAAAATATGGATTACAAAATCTACAAAGGTCATTACATGAGGGATCTTTGAGAAAGGATATCACATGCTTTCTTCACGTTTTGTTCTAAATTTTTCTAATCCTTGTCTACTTTCTTCCTTCTTAGTAATTGTTTGACCATAAAGTTTCAGGGTTTCATTGAAAATCATTGGTTTTAGGTCTGATGTTGGGGCATTGATCATCCCCTTTCTTAGTTGTGTTTGTTATAGTGCAAGGTTATTTCTATTCATCTATGTTCTTATCCTTTGTTCTTCTATAACAGGGTTCCATTTGGGTTGGTTCTAGTTCACGGTTTCTAAATCCTTGTCAAAACCCAAAATGTGTAAGAATATAACTTTGTTCTATGCTAGTTATAGCTCCAATAAAAAGATATTGGTTTTCTTAATTTCACCTTTGGTGAAATTGAATTTGGCTCACCTTCTAGTGGGTCAGATCTTATTCATGTTAGACTAGACAGGGGTCTTATATCCCCTGATTGGCTGGTGGATTTTTCTTGTAATTTATCCTCTTCATCTAGGATTGGATGTGACCATTTTATAATTGTTTTGAGTATTTCTTCCCTTAGTAGGAAAAAGGACTTCCCATTTAGCTTTGAAAAAATGTGGACTCATAGTCCTTATTTTGTGGACAAGGTTGTGGAATGGTGGAACATTGAGGTCCATGGTATGGCTATGTATAGAGTGGCCAAGAAATTGGCTAATGTTAAAACTAATGTTCAAAAATGGAATAAGTCCTCCTTTGGCAATATCTTCCAACTGAAAGATTATTTGAAAAGGGAGCTAGATGATATTCAATTTCAAATTCAATCCCAAGGGTGCTACCCCATTATAATGGACAAAGAATTTGAGCTCCTTTCCAAATTACATGATATTATTTCTAAAGAAGATGAGTTTTGGAAACAAAGATCCAGAGCCATCTGGTTGAAAAATGGGGATAAAAATACTAAATATTTCCATATGATGACTCTTAAGCATAGATCATCTAATAGAATAAAGCGGATCTTTGTTAATAACCATTGGATTGACAAGCAGGAGGACATGAGCCCTGAAGTTGTTCATTATTTTTCTGACCTTTTATCTATCGATGTTCCAATTGACTTGGTTGCTTAAGAGGAAATTCTCAATGAAGTCCAAGCATGTATTTCTCAAGATATGAATTATGAGCTAACTATAATTCCTTCTATGGATAAAGTTAGAAAAGCGGTTTTTTCTTTTGAAGGGAATAAAGTTTTGGGGCCTGATGTTTTTCCTATGTTTTTCGTCTATTTGTTTTGTTCTATTATGGGGGAGGATGTTGTATATGCTGCTCAAGAATTCTTTGGATCTAGATCCCTTCTTAAAGAGCTAAATGCCACTTTCATTATGTTGATTCCTAAGAAACCTGATGCTAGTTGTTTCAAGGATTTTAGGCCTATCAGTTTATGTAATTCTATCTATTAAATTTTCTCTAAAATTTTGGTTATTAGGATAAAGAAATTTCTCCCCCACTTGATTTCTAAGCAACAAAATGGTTTTGTTTTAGGCCATCAAATTTTAGATTCCATAGTTTCAATTCAAGAAAATATCCATTCCCTTTCGGTGAATAGGAAACCCCATTTTTTTCTAAAACTTGAGTTGTTTAAGGCCTATGATAGGGTGGACTAGAGTTTCTTGATCAGGATGCTTCATGCTTTTGGTTTTGGTGATCTTTTCAATCAATTGATTAATCGGTGCCTATCAGCTCCCAAATTTTTGGTGTTGATTAATGGATCTCCTTCTAGTTTCTTGTTGGCTTCTAGGGGTCTCATACAAGGGGATCCCAGCTTGATGTTCTTGTAATTATGAGAGAATCTCTTAGCAAGATTATCCTTAGGGAAATCAGGGTTGTTAGACTTAAAGGTCTCAAACTGTCTTCAAGCCCTCAAATTTGTTCCCACTAACAATTTGTACATGATAAATTGTTGATGGCAGAAAGCTCAGTCTTAGAGGCTAAATCTTTGAAGCAGCTTCTCTCTCTTTATGAAGAAGGTTTAGGTCAAAGGATTAGTCTCCCTAAAATTTCCATATTTTTCTTGAACACTCCTATTCACAAACAAATTAAGATTGCAGAGGTTCTGGGCTGTAAAATGGCCTCCCTCCCTAATACCTATTTAGGGCTCCCTCTTTTCCAAGGTCTTATTCCAGATGTTTTTTTGTTTAATTTGATTGATAATTTCTAGAACAAACTTGTGGGCTAGAAGGGTTCTTTACTGAGATAAGCATGTAATCTTCAATTGATTAAAGCTTCTTTGTAGAATCTCTCAGTTTATGCCATGAGTCTTTTTAAAATCCCTGCCAAATTTGCTGATCAAATGAAAAGGATCCAAAATAATTTCTTGTGGACGGGTACTGAATCTAAAAAGCACCTTCATCTGGTTTCTTGGGACCAAGTCTACATGTGAAAGAAACTCGGTGGTCTTTCCATCAGACATATTTGTGATTTTAATATGGCTTTGTTGGTCAAACAACTTTGAAGAGCGATTAAGGAGTCTAATGAATGGACTGCTATTATTATTAATAAGTACCTTCACTCTTCCTAAATTCCTTACGATATTGTTGAAGGTATCTGCATGGCCCAAAATGCTTCTAGCCTTTGGTCAATCTTTCTCAATACAAGATCCCTCATCTCTAAAGGTTCAAAGTGGTGCCTTGGTAATGGTCAGAACATTCACTTTTGGAAAGATTGGTAGGTTGGAGATTGTCTCTTAATTGACTGCAGTTAGGAAATTCCTTTTATGGAGAATTGTAAAGATTAGATTGGCTCTTGGGTTATTGATTACATTATGTATGGTAGTTGGATTGACCTTTCTATCTTGGATTCGCTTCTCCTCCCTCTTAAGAAATGGCTCTCTTTTATCCATATTCCTTCTATTCATGTTGAAGATTCTCTGGTCTGGGTGGGCTCTTCATTTGGTGTCTTTTCTTTTTCTCAAGCCTTTGCTCTGCTTCTAGATTCTTTGCTCCGACCCCATTTTGGTCTTGTCTCTAGAATAAGTTCCTGATCCTTAAAATTAACATTTTCTTTTGGTTGTTTATGTAGAATAAAGTAATTTCCATTGATAATATATGCAAAAGGGGGATGTTGTTGCCTAATTATTGCTTTCTTTGTAAGGAAGTGGCTGAGGATACTGCTCATCTTTTACTATATTGCTCTTTTATTCAGGAGATTTGGGCCCACTTCTTTGACATCTAGGGTAGTAGTTGGTGCTTCCCCTTTAGTCTATTGGACTACTGGCTTCAATGGTCATGCCCATAAAAAAATCAAGATTTTAAGTTTCTATGGAATTTTATGCTTCCTTATGTGGCCTGGAGCATTTGGAAGGAAAGAAATAACCACATTTTTTAGAGATAGAGATTCTCTGACTATTGTGGTTGCTTCCCATAGTCAATCCTCTATTAAGGAAAATTTCATTACTTCTTGCCCCTCTCCAAAGTATGATCTGGCTATTACCTCTTCAAAAAATGGACTAGGATATCATAAAAAAATGACACATTGACTGGGATATTTCTAGACCTACTGTCAAAATGAAACACTTAAGACCCACCATTTCTTTGATTTCTCCTCCCAGAGGGAGGATCAAGATTAATGTTCATGGGGTGACCAAAGTAATCTTGGGCTAGTAGGATATGGGGGAGTTGCACGTGATTACAATGGTAGGCTTGTCTCGGTTGTAGAACTCCCACTGGGCACTCAGACAAACCATTTTGCTAAGGAAAATATGGCCTACATTGGACTTAAAATGATTAGCCATAGAGGATTTAAGAAGGTCTAGTTGGAGAGTGATTTGTTAAATACAATAAATTATTTGAACGAAAAATATTCTCCTAGCTCGATGATTAACCATTTAATACAGGAGTGTTTTGAAATGATGACCAAATTCAAGGCTATTAAAATCTTGCACTTTTTGAGGGAGGGTAACAGGCCTACAGACTACGTGGCTAATCTCAGTGTGGCTAGAGATGATGAAAAGTGGTGGCACTAGTGGGATTCCTTCCCATTCCAGTTGTGTGAGTTGGTGCAGAGGAAGGATGCCAAAAATATCTCTTCGCTTGAGTATTAATGATGACAGATCACATGTGTAGGACTTCTCATAAAAACAAACAAAGGAGAATTTCAAGATTGTTCATGTGGCTTTGTTTGTTTTATGCCTGTCTCAAGCTTGGTTTTGGTGTCGTCGAAAAGAATTACATAGGCAGTAACCTAATGGGGGGAGACAAGAATAGAGTCGATTCGTCTTCATGTGAGCTTTCAAAGAAAAATGAGGAGGTGTGGATGGAAGTCGTATATGAGGGAATGGAGCCCTTTGTTCGAAAAGTTCATGGACATAACCATAAGCTAATAGATTTGTTTGTGAGAAATTCAGATAATAGGGTGTTGCATCTATATGGGGAAGAGTTAAGAATTGATGAACCCTTTATTGCTGAGATTTTTCGGCTCAGTGTGGAGGGTAGGAAACTTTTCATGAAAGGAAGAATTCAAAAGAAGCTCTCTCAATTTTCTATGAAAAACAGAGTGAAAGAAGAAGGGTTAAGAAGAACCCAGATGGTGGCTACAATAGGTTGGACCTTCAAAGTCTCTAGGTGAACATGGTAGAGTTCATAATGAGGTACATAACCCTCGATGACCACTTTTCTAGAATATTTTCTTACCATTTCATGATTTTGAATCATTTTAGGCATGACAAAAGAATTTCTATTCCAATTTTATTTGTTATCTTCTCTAGAGCTATCCAATCGTAAGCATTTTAAGAATGAGGATAATCTAGTTCTGCATGAGGGTTTAATCCTCCTAATTATTAAGTATGCTAAAGCTCGTGAGGTTAAACCCTCCCCTATTATGAAAAAACCTAAGTCTTTAGCTAGCCATGAGGTGCACAATGTTTCAGATATAGATTTTAACAATGCAAAGGGTGGAATGGCTATAGACTGGAATGATGTCCATGTGTCCAACAAATCTAATTATCAACCCTTGGAGGATGAGGGTCCCTTGCAGAAGACCACTTGTCGTACTAGTAGCAGTAGGAAAAACCCACCTAGATGGGCTACAAAAAAGAAATCCCTTGTTTCGCAGCCTCACATCATGGGCCCGCAACATCTAAAAAAATAGAAGACTGGAAGAAGGTGGAGATCGTTGACAAGGAGGATAATGAAATTAAAATTGACATCCCCCTCAAAGGGGACCCCAATGAGACTAAAGATGATGAAATGGATATTGATAAGCTCCTGGAGAATTCGTTGACGAATTAGGAGAAGTGTTGCCGATGGGTTTTTGGGGAAATTAATTTCTTGAAATAGGGGATAAAGGATTTCATTGACACCTTCACTAAAAATTTGGCTCTAGATAAGATTGACAAACTTTTGAAGTTGTCCCAAGAAATTTTGAAAGCTATTAAGGTTATGAAGACTCAACATGAGGCTAAAATCAATAGGCTGGAGAATAAAATACAAAAGCTGAAAAGTAAACTTAAGGGTTTGGTGGAGGTTATCAAGGAAGCCATATATAACAGTGTCAAGGGCATCAAAAGAGTCAATGAGGAAATTTCTAGTCAATGAGGAAATTTCTATTCAAAAAGAGTAGATGACCAGAGCAAAGAGATCCCTAGATATCAACTTGGATAAGAAAAATCAGGAGGTGCAGGCATCCACAGGACCTTCTACCAGGACCAGGAGAGGAAAAAGGTAGTTTGAGGTTCATTATGGAGGAACTCCTGCAGATTAATAATAAAGCGATCTAGAAGAATGTTAAGTTTATGAAAGCTCTTTCTTAGTTTGTTTTGCTTGTGCATCTTGTTTAGGTCTATTTTTTTGTGGTTTTCTATTTTGGTGTGAGTCCCCTGTTTCTTTTGTTGTTTAGCGGTTGGTTAGACTCTGGTTACTATGTTTATTTTTTGGATGGATTTGGGTTTCGAGTCCCTATAAAACCCATTTATCTTAATCAAAAACTCATATCAACTTATGTCCCATAAAGATGATATGTTCTAATAACATAGAAAATAATAAGCTCATATTTTATAAAACTAATAATAACTTACTAATTTGAAGGTAGAAATTTAGCATCCATGGAAAACTATTCTTGAAGTGTCATCTAGCAATGGGATCATTCCTAATCTTCTCAATGTGAAAAATATGGGTTCATCCTTGTACCATCATAAATTGTACTCTTTTAATTATGGAGTCAAATATCAAGCTCTCATAGCACTCTTTTTACTATTTCTCATTCCTCTGTGCACTATAAGAGCTTTTATTGTATTAAATTAATATTTAATTCAATATTATGAGCCCTATTTTACTTTAATACATGAACACTTTATCAATTAGGCCCTTATTTTAAGTGCATCCTTCATCCTCATTAATTATAGGTCCTACCCTATTTGAAATTTTAAAACAAATTTTCCCTTACTTAAATATAATAACATTTCATATAAATTATAGATGGAATCAATATCCAATTATCTCACGACCCTAAAAAATTTAGGACTCTATTGTCAAGACATTGAAAATCGATGAATAGTGGTTGATGCTTTTTGACTAAAATTTTATAAGGATAAAGAGCCAGTCTTTCCATTTCTAGAACTATACCTTGTACAAAAATTATTTTTTCTAAGTTGACCAAAAGGTGATTTTACTTTGAGATACCTATATAAGACATCACTCCTAATTCATTTCATCATCTCTCATTATCATCTTCTATTATCTCATTATTTTCCTCCAAGTGAATTTATTATGATCCAAGAGAAGATCTGAGTTCAAGGAACAACAAACTACACAAAGACATCTTCAATTATGTTTTCAATTATGATTTCATGATGGATTTTATAATAATTTATCATATTATTACATCAACACATGGAGTAATTATCCTTAGAGAATTGCATAATCAATTAAAGGTATAATCATTTTAATTGAGCATTTCCAATCAAGCATTTCAATTTAGACTTTTATTTCCTATTCATCATTTTTGTAGGGTTGAGGTCCAACCAGGGCTTTGACTAAGGCAAACTACTCTACAACACCAAAAACCATTTTTATCCTCTTGTTTGCAAATCCAAGATTAGCTATTGGTATCCAAAAAAGACAAAAGACAAAAAAATGCTCATGACCAAAAGATAGGGAACCTCTCCAAATTCCTTCAAAATTATGCTAGACAAGGTTGTGTAGCATCCTTGTCGTCCTCATTCAGGCTCAAATTTGGTAGGAAGAAATTTCTAAGCATCGAACTCCCATATCCAATCTCAAAGCTCATAAGTTCATCAGATGGATAGGGGTACCTAGCAATAGTATCCATGTAAGAATTTTTCAAAAATAGCCAAGATCAAGAGCTCAATGAATAGCATAAACTAGAGAGACAAATATTGATAAGAATGAACTATATTCTTATCAAGATACAAAATACCATCAACTAGATTATCAAAATTACATACAATGTAAATGAGCTTTCTTATAAATGAAAGTCCATATGGATATTGTTGGGAAAATAGGTGTTGTACACCTTGCATAATAGTGTTATAATTGTAATATTTATTTACTATGTGGTTTCCCATGGACATGTAATGTTTTATTTATTCATTTGATGTGTAACATGTAGAGATTCCTTGGGAATATTATTGGGACCACTTGATCAGTTATATTGTAACATTGAGATTATTATATTGTATTTATTTAATATTGTGGAAAAATATTTACAAAGAGAAAACTTAGTACCCAATATTAAATGTGGGCTCAAGGGGTAGGTAAGCACATGGTTTTACTTGACCACTAGTTGTTTTTGTGTGAGGTTGGGTCTATATAAGCAAGCACATGTTTAGTGGTTAAGGTTGGATGGTGGTTTTGGGTTGTCATTGTATTGAGTCCTTTGGAGGATTGCATTTGCAAAGCATGGAATGGGATGTGTGGATTCATGCTTGGACACATGGGAATGCATTGAGGGCTTGATGATTCAGAGGTATTCATTGTAACTCTTTGTTTCTTTATGGTTGATTAATACAATGGAGTATGGATGCTTTTGGAGGTTGGGTTTTTCCCTCATGAGGGTTTTCCCAGGATATATCTTGTGTTATCGTGTAGCTTGTCTATTTTGATATTTGCATTATGGTGATTCCGTAAGCTTGTATGCATATTTTTCTCTCATGGGTTATGTAGGAAATGAATTATTAGAATGTGGGTTTTAAGCATTATTTCCTAATAGATATGTGTGCACACAATCATGACATGTGGATCAATGAGAAATAAGGGTAGGTGAGGGTAGGGAGGAGAAATAATAAAGTATTCCACAAGAGGTGCATCACCCACCAAAGGTGGAATGTAACAACAAGATAAGACCACAAAAGGTGAAATTTATCCTACAAGCAACTTCCCTATGTGCACACTTGCCAAAGTGTCTCATATGCAAACTACTATGAAATGCATTAACCTAATTCAACTTAAGTAAAGTGTGATTATGAGACATAATTCACACCTATAGTCCACCTAGTTTCGTCTTAGATCCTTGTGATAGATTCCTCTTTGCATTGACTTTATAGTTGTGTGCATGTGAGTTCATTTTGATAACTGTATTCGCTAGGTTATTTTCATTTATTGTAATTTTTGCAAGTAAAAAAGCCAACTGCAGCCCCACTAAGGAACCCACCAAACCCAACAAGGCAAGTAAAAAATCCAACCAAAAATTGAGGAAACCAAGTACCAAACATCAAAGAGAGCACCAAGAAAATACCCATGAAAGAAGGCGTAAACCTAGGATAAAAATGAAAAAGATCTTTGTTGGGAATTGACACTCAATTGGTTGGTTTTAATATGTTGTCATTGATGGCAACATGGTATCTTGTTTTGGCTTCATGTTTTGGTTTAGTTGTGTACCGGTAGGCACTTCATAGACACTTCACTACCACCGGCACTGATGGGATGGAAGGATTTCTTTGGTTACCAGCAATGCAGGCCGACATGGTTTAGAATCAAGTTATTAGTATTCAAGGCTGACATTTTTTTGGATCCGACATCAGCAATTTTTTTTGATATTGATGTATTTATGTTATCTAGCCGACATGTATATTGATATTGTAATTATCTTTGTAAGCCGACATAAGGCATGATAAATTGTATAGGGTATACAGGTTAGTTGGACTAGATCATTTTGATATACAATGATGATGATGATAAGGATGCAAATATGGATGGATAGCAGATGCAAAATATATGAGAGAGATTATGTATGAGAGGATATTTTTGTAAAGGGTTATTCTGGTAAAGGGTTTAGGGTTTCAAACCGGAATAGACAGAGCTTAACCAAAACTATATTTAGGCATAGAAGATGTTATCTTAGTAGTTCATTCATTTCTCCGGATTGTAGTCTATATTTATATGTAGTTAGTGAGGCTCCTTTTGTGATTGAGTTGTGTGCTCTAGGCTGGAAGCCTTCCTGCAAGTGCAGACCCCTATATTTTGTAATATCTCTTCATATGGCTAGTGGATTGATATTGTGGGTCACAAATCCCACTGTGGTTTTTCCTCTTTGAGGCTTTCCATGTATAATTATGTGTGTTATTCATTTATGTGATTGGCTTATTGGTTGCTTTACTTCTTTCAATTCTATATGTATCGGTATACCGGTTGGTGTATGCATGCTTTAATAAGGTTTAAATCGATCATACCTATAGAACACTGATTCAGCCCCCCTCTCAATGTTCTTGGATTCCAAGAATTGGTATCAGAGCCTTCTACCTCGGAGGAAGTTAAACATCTTGAGGGAGATCCTGAATCCAAAATCCATGGATATGGGTTCGAAAAAGCAACTTGAGATGGCACTTGAAGATTATGATGTTGAAAGGATAAAGAACTTGAAGTTACAAAATGAATTGAATTTTGCTCAGGAATTCATTCTTGTCCTATAGGAGAGGTTGTCATCTGTTCAAGCTAGGAGGAAGGAACTTTTGCAAAATTAGGATGATGAAGAGAAAGATGCAATTAACGAACAGTGTCAGAAGATGATTCAGGAGAACATGGTCATGAGAAATGAAATGCAAGCTATAACTATGAGAATGACTAAGGAGATTGAAGACCAAAAGAAAAATGAATAAAATCTTGTTGTATCTTTGAAGAATAAATTTGAAGAATGTGGTAGGTTGGTTCATGAGAATGATATGTTGAGAACTGATTTAGTACAATCCTAGAGTAATGAACAAGAGCTTGAGAGACAAATGATAAATCCGAGAGATGATCTAACTATTGCAAGTGAGTATGGAAACAAAATCAAGATTAGTTCAACATAGCTAGATGAGTTATTGAAGAGACAAAGGTAGAATGAAGATTCCAATGGACTTGGATTTGAACTAGGATAGAGTTTTGGTACTGCTAATGAAGATCCTAACCATAAGGAACCGGTAAGGCAGTTCAATCCTTATAAATTTAATAGTAGATGCTTTATTTGCAATAAATTTGGTCACATGGCCAAGAAATATAGAAATAGAGAAAATTAGAACAATAATTCAACTCCCAGTCAATGCTCTAAATGCAATAAGAATGGTCATAAAATAGGAGATTGTAGAATGAATGTAAAATGTTATGCAAGTGGAAAATTTGGACATATGGCTAATCAGTGCAAGTCAAGCAATTACACCAGTTTTAGCAAAGAAATTCAAAAGAAGAATGTTACATGTTATGCATGTAATGAGGTTGGACATATTGCTAAATTCTATAGAAGCAAATATCCATCGGTTGGTAATGGAGGATCAAATGAGAAAGGGAAATAAAAGGTTAATGAAATCCTACAAGATCATACCTAGAGATGGGTCATGAAGACTAAAGAACAATCAATAGATGGGAATGCACCTGTTACCTATCTAGCAGAGGAGGTTGCTTTTGCACCAACAAGAATCTCATCTAGTAACTAAGGTAGATACCTTAGGGGTAGGTAAAAATTCATGAAGATGCTGCATATACCCCAGGAAGAGGTTCCAGAAGATGTTCCAGACATTGGAGATGCTTATCCGGCATGGAGATGTTTTATCGAGATTCAGTATCTTCCATTGGAAGTCATTGATGTCAATAAAAGATTAGGGTTTTTGTTAGAGGATAAAAGGTTGAATCTACTTCATTTCTGATCACCTTGCATTCAGAGCAATTAAGAGTGACTCAGAGCAATTAAAGGCGATTCAGTGTGATGAAATATCTTCTTGAGCGATTTCACCAGAGATTGGAAGAAGTCTTTAGGGTTTTTCACCAACAGTGATTCATAGGTATTTATCTTCAATCATAGAAGTAGGATGATCATTTGTACCTATTTTTTTTGCAAATCATACTATTGTTAAGGTCAAGGACTGTCCTAGGCTGACTTTCAAGCAATATCTACATGTGGCTACCCTGGACGATTCGATTGGCACTTTTTCTCATGTTGTGAAAGGAGTGGTATATGTGAAAGATGTAAGAGCCTACATCCATTGTCACATTGAGTATTTGGGAATGACTGATATCAAGAGAATGTACAGGAATGAGCCAATGGGAGATTCTAGAAAGATTAAGCCTGAGTACAAGCACATTAAGGATTTAGGGTTTACCGACATTTTAGACATTCTAGAATTCGAAGATGAAATAATTAGGTATGTTTTGAGCAGAGTGCATGGAGAGTTTATCTGGTTAGATAGACCATATAATATTAAAAAGGAGGGCATCAAGGCAATCACTGATTTACCACAGGTTGGGCAACATTTAGATAAGAAGGTTTCTAATGATCATGTCAACAAGATTACCGATGCAACTTCAAACCTGCGATCTATGAGAATCAGTACTATCACCAACATAGACATCAGATTCGGTAGCATGGTCATTGTTTACAAGGTAACTCAATCAAACTGACTAAAGTCTATTTCTAGCTCCTACATTTTTGTAGCTTATAAAATGATGAGATAAAATGAGAAATTAGATCTATGTGGTTGGATGTTGGATGAACTGCTGATAAACCTAGGAAAGATTAAAGGAGAAAAGAAAGGGAATTTCTGATATGGTAACATAATTATTTCTTTAATGCTATTTTTCATCAATGAGACTCCCAGTTTTGGGAAGAGATAATGGGCATTTGATATCCTAGTGGGGAGGCAACTGAAACAGTCAATTGCTACATTGGGTAGTCAGAGAGATGACAAGGTATGGGGTTATTTTAAGGCACTCCAGAAGCTATAAATCTAGAGAAAGGATTCCTAAGCACATTGTTGAGAAATACTCAACTGACATATGATTCATGGTGAAGAAAGATGACACACTTAAGGAAGCAGTCAAACCTTGGAAGATCTGGATTGAGGAGATGGGTTATGAAGTTGATGCACATATTTTAGATGCTTATGCAAAGATGTTGATTGATGTTCTTATTGATAAAGCTGAGAAACCCTACGGTACTGCTAAGTAGAAGACACAAGAGGTTGAAACTGATTTCAACCAGAAGAAGAGAGAGAAGCAAGAAGGAAAGGTAGGTAAATTTGTTGAAAAAGTTTCACAGGACATCGAAGCATTGATTGATGCTATCCCAGAGAAAGGGAGGAAGAGAAAAGAACCAGAAATGTTTATTGAACTTATTGCAGCTGAATTTGAATCTGAAGATGACACACCCCTGGCATTCAAAAGGATAATAAGGAAGAAAACAAAAGAAACCAAGGTAGAGGCTAAAAAGCAACTGGTTAGGAAAGTTACATTCAAGTTACCGACACAGAAATGAGCTCCAAAAGAAACACCTTCTGCTCCATCCAGTACTGGAAGAAGAAAGAAGAAGGGTGACATTGATCTGGCAATTGAATCTAGTAATGTAACTATCATTCCACCAAAGACTTGTGCAAAGTTAGTTGATGAGATTACTAAGGATGTTATGTTAAATAATGTACAGTTTTATTATGAACATTTAGAGGATGATAAACAAAGAGAGGTAGAGGAAGCAGTATGGTAATATTTGGATATTGATAAGAAAACCTTGATAGAAATTGAAAACCAAATACTGGCATAGTTGTATGATATGTTAGATGCTAGGAGACTATCAGCAATGTAAGAAGACAACCATATAAAGATTCAAGAGTTGTTATCTGTTTGTGTTTCTATTTCTCTAGAGGAGATGGATAAGACACTTGAGGTTGCAAATAGGAAAATATTTAACAACAAACATAGAATAATCAATCTTATGTTAGGTAGAGTAAATGAGATAATCAAGGAAACCCACAAGGCATGGGTTAAGTTCTTTGAAGAGAACCATGGTTTCTATACTTCACTAAAATCTAAAACAGATACTAAAGACATTCTGGTTGAAGGAAAAGGAAAGGGTATAATGGGTACTTCACCCTCAACTTTAAAAAACATGAAGATAGTGGAAATTAAGCCCCCAATAGATACAAATGTACAGACAAATGTTGAGATAGTAGCAAATACAGAGAATGTAAAGGTTGATAATGTACAGGATACTAATGTTGAGGACAATAGTCCTCTAGATAGAAATGTACAGGATGAGGTTATAGTTCCTAGGGAGGAACCGGCAGTTACTAAGAATACACCAAGTGGCGAAGCCACTAGTGCAAGAGAGGAAGCTATAAAGGTTAAAACATCAGAGGAGAAGAAAGGGGAATCTGGCAGGGAACTACAAGTGAGTCCATCATTGTTGTCAATTGACACCTCTCAAGTTGAAAAGAAAAGTTTAACCGAGATGAGTTCTACTGAACTCATGATGAAAGCCTCACAAAAAATGTTGAAGGAAGGATATATGGATAAAGGGATTATTGATCAGTCTATCACTATTTTGGACAAACTAGTTCTAGAGTGCAAGATTGATAGAGAAGCGAGCCCATTCGGAAAGCTTAAGAGAATTACAGAACACATTTCAAAGGATTTTCAATCCTTGAAGTAGATATCAAATCAGCAAGCATTAGAGAGATTCACATAGGAAAAGAGAGCTATATTTGATCAAATGATTGAGTCTGAAAGGAAGGAAATCAATGATAAGTTGCAATTGATAGATAACTCTTTAAAGAAGTGTACAAATATTTATAGAGTATGTTGTAACATAGACGTTCTTACATTTAATTTTGTGAGATTTTACCAAGATCTAGGGCTCAATGAAAAATACAATGGAGACACAAAATATTGATAGGAATAAACTCTATTCTATCAAGATGCAAATACTGATCAATTAGATCATCAAGTATTACATACAATGAATATGAGCCTCCTTATATAGGCAAGGCTATATGGATATGTGAGCACACAAACATTACATGTGGCTCAACAAGAAACAAGGGTAGTTAGGAGAAACAATATAATATTCCACATGAGGTGGATCACCCACTGAATGTGGAATGTAACAACAAGATAAGTCCACAAAAGGTGGAAATTCTCCTACGCACACTATCCCAATGTGGCACAAACACCCAAGTGTCTCATACCCAAACTACTATGAAATGCATTTCCTAAGTAAACTTAAGTAAGGTGTAATAATATCCAAGATGAATATTCACCTACACTAACACCCCCCCTTAAGTACAACTTAGGGGAATGCACTTAATTCTACAATGCAACTAAGTAATGCAAGATGTGTCCCGACTACTAGGCCATGTTAGGTACCCATGTACAAATGTAAATGCATGCAAGCCAATGCAATGAAATCTCTCACAAAGTGGGGAAAGAGAGAAAAACCCAATGGGAAAAAACCCTTCCCCAAAAGAGAGATGAAAACCATATACAACTTGAACTCTAATAGAAGTATGTGAGGAAAAAAACCCCATGTGAGGAAAAAGACCCCCCATATGAGAGAAGAAGAAGAGAAGCTAGGTAGCCCCCCCTCAGTTTGGAATCTCCACCAATGATAGAAGCTTGAAGATGAATGAAGAAACTGCTCCACAAACGTTGAACCACATTCCTCCCCTTAGGAAGAAATAAAACCAAAGGTGGATCCATGAAGTCTTCCCAATGATGAAAGGAAGATGTAAGAAAAATATTCACGATGAAAGAAATCTCTGAAAAACTTCTCAAGTGTCCCCATGTCGATGCTGAAAGGTACCCCCTCCAAAGGTGGTAAACTGTACCACACTACTGAAAAAGGCACTCCAAGATCTAGTGGAGATGAATGTAGAACAATGTCCAAAGACTCATATGTCTCCTCAAAAGATAAAGAGACCTCCTCCAAGTGTTGTACAAAAGTATCCACAATCATGTCAACCTCTAAATATTGATCATGTAGAGAATGCACAAGAGGGTCAGAGTGATTCCTCGCAACAATCAAAGAAGGATTATCTTCATCAAAGAGAAGATGAATGTCATCAATGGTGTCTCCCAAATCTGCAATATAGGACTCCACAAATAAACCTGTAATGTCTGTCAAGTAGGCATCACAATCAACTGAAGTTGAAACACATGGAAAATCCAACTACACTGAATCATAAGAAGGCAAAACTATCACACTAGCTGCATCATTAGGTGCAATAGGTGGTGTAATATCAGTAGGAGGAGATGAAATGCAAGGCTCAAGAATGGGGTCATAAGTGAGAATCCCCAAGTTCAAATGCCCAAAGTTCTCCTCAAAATTTGAATCATCAACATAGGAAGAATCAACCTCATCAATAGGACCAAAATCTAAAAAAGGGTACAACCAAGATGCATGATCAACCACCCCAGTTGCAATGATAGATCCACTCTCCAAGTCTCTAATGATAACTGAATTAGGTGTGAACTCCACAGTTTTCCTAGTTGCCCCATGTGTGATTTGATAGATGGAAAGAAGATTATTTGTCAAGTGGGGTATGCACAAAACATCATTGAAGGAGTTATCACCAATGGTGATAGATCCTTTCCCAATCACATCCATGTATGTATGATTGCCCATCAAAATCTGCAGCATGTGGCAAGTCTCAAATGTAGAAAACATAGACTGGGAAGATGCCATATGATGAGAAGCGGGCCTAAATCTAGAAGCCATCTCCCTGAATCAGGACTTGTAGTAGCACAAAGAGCTTGTCCCTTTCCTTTATCTATCCCAAAAGAGTGATCCTATCCTTTATCCTTGGAAGAAGAAGTCGATGTAGACATTCTAGAAGGTAGGTTGATTCTATTCTTCTCAAGAAGATTCTTCAACTCATCAATATCCTTCTTATAACAATGATGTTCATCATGTCCTGACTTCTTGCAATATCCACAAAAAAGATTGTCCTTATATGATTTCCTCTTAGGTGAGAATGGTGAATCACCTTGTTGTGTAGAGGAAGATTGTGCTCCATCTTGTTGTGGTTTTGACTTAGGTTGCTTTTGATTCTTGCCTTTTCCTTGATTACTTTGATTCGCTTTGTTAGCCACCAAAGTTGGTGACTTTGAAGATTTGAGAATCCCCATTATGGTCAACTTAGATTGCTCAAGTATCAACATCTTTGTGAATGAATCAAATGAGGGAGAAGTGTATGATAGATATAAAGGCTGCATACTCTAAAGGAAGTTTGTCCAACAAGTTATAAACCAATTGAGCATCCTTTTTGTCAATTCCATAATCCTTTAGCTTTGCTCTTAGCTCGGTTGCTTTTGTGACATAATCTTGGATTGTATCAAAATCCTTGGGATCCAAAGTTGTGAGTTCACTATCAAGCTTGTAGCCCTTAATCTCATAAATTTGACCATACAATTTTTGAAAAATATCCCAAGCCTCTTTAATTGTAGTACACTTATCAATGTGAAAAATGAGGTCATCTGATACATAATTTCTAAGAGTTCCAAGTGCCATAACATTCTTAGTAAGCCATTCAATTTGAACATTAGGATAATCCTTAGGATTAGGTGGTGCTGTAATAGTTTCGTTTACATAATGAATGAGTCTTTTTCCATTAGTTTACCCCATGCCGTAATCTTCCATGATGCATAATTATGAGGAGTTAAAAGTGGAAATTTAGGAGAAACCATAGCACCAAAATGAAAAAAAAAAGATAGAGAGAGGTACAATCACACAAGACACCCCCCCAAAATACTCAATCAAGAAACCTCCCCCCCAAAATGGTGATTTGGAACTTTATACTTAGTGTGAATACAATGGGCCACTTGCTAACCGAGGCAAAGTGGACTTTTGATTTCAATTTACAACTTCTCAAAATGAGATATAAGAGACTTCAACGAATACTGCTAGTGATGTAAACTGAGATCCAAGCAAAATGCAAGTACCAAATATGCCAAGAATGGCCAAATACTGAAAGTATAATTTCTACTCAAAATCACTGAAAATAAATGGCAAATTATGAAAGTAGATGAAAAAATATTCACTTTCAAAAAAAATGGCAACTGAAAAAGGAGGTCGTACGACCCCAAACGAAGCCTCTGAAGTTGCAAAATCGGGGATTAAACAAGTACAGTCATGAAGATCTGTGATTTATGAAACATATGTCCATCAAAATTATAAAATTCTATGACCACTACAAAGAGCATGAAATTCTAGCCCATTTCAAAAAAATTGCACCAAAAAAGGAGCAAAAATGAGCAAGATATGGCCTTCCAAAGTTGAACTACAAAACTGAAAAGATCAATGAGAGGGGCCTGCAAAAATTTTCAAAATATTGATGATGTGATGCTGACATCAGAAAATGATGGGATTAAAATTGACGCACATCTGCCCGTCAATTTTTTTTTGACTCCTTGCCCATTCGATGTCCATACAGTATAGACTGATGATGTGGCGATTTGACTGGGCGTATGGATGTCTGCGTGTCCTCCCAGAAATTTGTATGGAAGATTGATCATGGGCCAATGGTCACGTGACACATGGAAAATGTTGGTCCCATCAGTTTTATTACCTACCGACAAGCAATGGGAGGTCAGGGTCAGTCCGACCGGGTAGAGAGCTGCCGGTAGTGAGGAGCGATGAACACAACAGTGGCCGGGGGGTCGGGAGTTCGGCAAGAGTCTGCCGAAGTGAAGGAGGCACCGAGCTAAAGGGAAACAAAGAACTAGTGGGGATTTCACAGGGGTAGGTGTCGAGAGGATCTCCAGGGGCTGGTCAAACGGAGCTAGAGGGTGGAGTCAGGGCTCAAAAAGTTGAGTGGTTGCCGGACAATGGAGGACCAAGTGGTGGTTGGAGTACGGGGTCAGTAGCAGTGGATGCATGGGGTCAGCATGGTTGGCAAGAGATGCAAGTTGTTGTATGGTGCAAACAGGAGCGACAGGTCACTAGACAACTATGGCGAGCCCTGTAGTAAAAGCTGCAGTGTACGAATTTCACGGAGGGGTCTGCGGACCCCCCAAAACATATGTTTTTTTTAATTTATTTTTTATCACCTTTTCAAATTTTTTGAATTTTTTTTTTGAGAAAATAAGTTTACAAAAGTCAAATTTTGAAATCTATACAATATAGGCAAAATGGGTAAAAAAAAATTTCTCCCCAAAATAGGTTGACTTTATAGCCAAAATTCATGGAAACAGCCTCCCGGATTCAACCGTGATGTCCAAATTGTTGTATGATGCCCCAAAAAATGAAGATCCCCAAATCCAAAAATTGAAGCCTCCAAAAATGTCTCCAAAAGACTAATCAATGAAGCCTTATAGGCTCTAATACCATGTGAGATTTTGCCAAGATCTATGGCTCAATGAAAAATACAATGGAGAGACAAAATATTGATAGGAATAAATTGTATTCTATCAAGATGCAAATACTGATCAATTGGATCATCAAGCATTACATACAATGAATATGAGCCTCCTTATATAGGCAAGGCTATATGGATATGTGAGCACACAAACATGACATGTGGCTAAATAAGAAACAAGGGTAGGTAAGAAATAGGTGTGGGTAGGTAGGAGAAACAATATAATATTCCACATGAGGTGGATCACCCACTAAATGTGGAATGCAACAACAAGATTAGTCCACAAAAGGTGGAAATTCTCCTACACACACTATCCCAATGTGGCACAAATACCCAAGTGTCTCATACCCAAACTACTATGAAATGCATTTCCTCAGTAAACTTAAGTAAGGTGTAATAATATCCAAGATAAATATTTATTTACACCAACAAATTTGGATAAGAAGATTAAGGAATCTTAGGAAAAAATTGCAAGTATAGCTAATTCTTTTGATGTATTGAATTCATTGACTACATCCATTGATGGTTAGATTTTGGTTTTGGAAGCCCAAGTTTCTTCTCTTGAGAAAGAAAAAGACAAAATCATAAGAAGAGACATAATTCTTTGAGGTTTGGTGACTCCCCGGTTGGATTCACTTAGTGTACATAAGAAGGAGTGTATAGATATGGTTGTTAAGCCTACACCAACAGAGTTAAATGAGAAAGAGTCATTTGCCCATATGCTAAATGGACTTGTATCTATTTTCAGCACTTTCAAATCTGGTTGGGATACTTATCTTGAGCTATTGGAGAAGGAATAGCTGAATATTTTCAAATATATTAAGCTTAGGTAAGGTATTTTTGGGATATTCATTGTATAGTATCTTTCATTCTTCATCCCGGTTTTGGATTTTTGGTACTTTTTTTGGAAATTTTGATGGCATTGATGTCAAAGGGGGAGAGACATTAATGTGAAAAAGAAAAAGAGGGACTTGTATACATTAGGGGAAGTATACAGATGTTAAACTATGGAAGTATGGAGTATTTTGTATTAATGGATATTCAGCTCAGGGGGAGTAGGCTCAGGATGAAACCAACAGATGAAATCATGATCATTTTTTACATGAGTGTTGCCATCAATGCCAAAGGGTGAGATTGTTGGCAATTGACACTCAATTGGTTGGTTTCAATATGTTTTCAGTTATGGCAACATGGTATCTTGTTTCGGATTCATGTTTTGGTTTAGTTGTGTACCGGCAAGCACTTCACAAACACTTCACTAGCACCGATAGGACAGAAGGAGTTTTTTGGTTACCGACAATGCAGGCCGACATGGTTTAGAATCAGGTTATCGATATTAGAGGCCGACATCTTTTGGATTTGGCATCGGCAATTGTTTTTAATATTCATGTATTTATGTTATCTAGCCAACATGTATATTGATATTGTAATTATCTTCATAAGCCAGCATAAGGCATGATAAATTATATAGGGTATATAGGTCAGTTGGATTAGATCATTTTGATATATGATGATGATGATAAGGATGTGAATATGGATGGATAGCAGATGCAAAATATATGAGAGAGATTATGTATGAGAGTATATTTTTGTAAAGGGTTATTTTGGTAAACGGTTTAGGGTTTCAAACCAGAACAGATAGAGCTTAACCGAAACTATATTTAGGCATATAAGATGCTATCTTAGGAGTTCATTCATTTATGTAGATTGTAGTCTAGATTTATATGTAGTTAGTGAGGCTCATTTTTTGATTGAGTAGTGTGCTCTAGGCTATAAGCCTTCTTGCAAATGCAGACCCCTATATTTTGTAATATCTCTTCATATGGCTAGTGGATTGATATTGTGATTCACAAATCCCACCGTGGTTTTTCCTCTTTGAGGTTTTCCATGTATAATTCTGTGTGTTATGGTATTCATTTATGTGATTGGCTTATTGGTTGATTTACTTCTTTGAATTCTATATGTACCGGTATACCGGTTGGTGTATGCATGCTTTAATAAGGTTAAAATTGATCATACCTATAGAACACTGATTCACCCCCCCCTCTCAGTGTCCTTGGATTTTAACAATCTTTCCCAACACAATGGAAAGAAGAAATGGGGTCTCCCTTGCAACCCAGACCATGCCACTTCATAGATAAATCATGCAAAACAGGCTGGGCAGAAACAAATGTAGCGAGAAAGGGCCAAAAACCACCCCAAAAAATGTGACACCCAAACGACAAAAGGGAGAAAATTCCTTCGAGGTCATCATTTGGGTCAGAATCATCTTTTCCCTCAAATGATTCCTCTGCACTCTTGCTCCCACTTGAAACCCTACCCCATCATACTCAGTGGCTCCTGCTCATTTTTGCCAATTTATTTGTATGACTTATTATTTGACATAGGACATGATTACTATTATACTTTATTTTACATGCACATATTGATTTTAGTGATGGTATATTTATGACTTCGATTATACATTGGTGATTATTATGATGTTTTATGAGATGTTAATTTATGATCAAATGTTATTATTTGGATTTGATGATTGATTATTGATGATATTCATGCTAATGGATTTTATGTGTAGAATAGATTGTGTATATATATATATATATATATATATATATATATATATATATATATTTGTTTGTATGCAAAGCATTTTGTGTACGTTGCAAGTACCAAGCATCGACTCCACGTGGTCCCACAAGTTTGAGCATGCCTTTAAATCCTAATGGTGGTATAGGAGATAGTACAAGGCCCAAAATGTATCTATCCCTAGTCATTGTCCTAACCAAGGGACAATTATCTAGTATTTATTTTTATCCCATCACATTTGTCATATAAACAATATCATATCACTTTATTGTTAGTGGTAAGTCTTGCTTTGATATTAATATTATTTTATGATTTACTTGAGTGTGGAGGATTTACATTATCTAAATAATGGGTATTAGATATTAAACTAAGTGTTATAAATAAAATTACTAATTAGTTATTGTTTATCATTGATTTAATTATGTTTTCGATTCAATGAATATGTTCTTATTAATTAGATATTACTTATTAAGTGATATATTATTGTGCATGTTAATATTTTTTTATTGTGGGAATTATTTTGCAGTGGAAATTATATTTTATTATGAAACTAACTATTCTATTTTAATTTTATTTTAGTGGATAATTATATTTTCAGTTAGAAATAATTATTTATTCTTTGCATTCTTTTTGAGTGAGTTAATTATTTTTAGGGGAATTTAAATTGGTGCTTTAATATTTGAATATTATTGTTTAATTTTTATGAGGATTTTTATTTAGAAACTAATTTAATATTATTGTTAAATATTTTATAGGGGATATTTTTTATGATTTTCTAATTAGGGTTTCTCCTTATCTTTTGTGAATGATTTTGTGAGGCTTTATTTAGGGTTTAATTGAGTTTTATTTATAATTTTTAATGAGATTTTTATTTTTATTATTCTTTTCATGAAGTTTTGAGAGAAGAATTATTATTGCAAATTGTGGAGAATTTTGGATTGTGAATTTTGGAGAAGGGTTTGTAGTTTTTTTTGTATTGATTGAAGGATTGTTTTCTGACTTTTCTTAGAGCTTGGATTGGATTTATTAGGGTTTTTGTTGGAATTTTTTTCTAGTTTGAGGAGGATTCATGTTCAAAGATACATCTACAAATTCTCTCTTTTTCTCCTATCTTTCTTCATAGGTTTTCTAGGTAGGTTTCTATCTCCCGATTTTTATTTTGATAAAATATGAAATATTGATTAAGTTTGATTATAAGGGTGGTTTGGCAATTTTATTTTGATTAAATTGATTATCAAAAATTAATTTTTTATTCATGTTTTGAAAATATTGCAATATGCTTAATTGGGTGTGGGGTTTGATCATTTCAATTAATTAATTTTTCTTTCTACTTGATTGAAAACCTTGTATGAATCCCTATATCTATTTTTCTTTTCTTTTTTGGTTGTAATCAAGATCTATTAAAATGGGTTTTTGTTGGATTTCAGTTTGGAGTCTTTATGTTATTTTATCTTTATTTTTTTACATTTTTTAGAAATTTTATGTTATTTTATCCTCCTGATGAATGATATAAGCCTACTCTTTGTCTGCTGATATAACCCTCCTGATGAATGTTATTTTATTTTGCTCTTTGTCTGCTGATATAAGCCTCCTGATGAATGTTTCCATTTAATAATGGAAACTAAGCTTAACTGCATAACTATAGAGCTCAATTGTGCAGCTCTATGATTTAATTATACAACTTTTGAGCCCAACTACACAAGTCCAAAGAGACATTTTGCAAGTATTCTAAGTTTGTCCTAGTTTGCAATTTTGGTTCAATTTGGTTTCCCAATCAATTCTAGAGACTTTAGGTGACTATATACCTTGTCAATTTTAGATTTTAGTCTGATTCTAGACTAAATTTGGCTATATTGATGTTCACATTCCATTTATTGAATTGTCTTTTGAAAAGGAATAGTGATTTTGAGGTTATGATTCAGTTTCAGGATTTAACCTTGTGATTGGTCTTTGTTTTGAAGTCCTATTTGCAGATTATGCAATCTATTCATGTATATGGATTCTTGAAGTTCCTATTTGTATATCATATGTTTCAAGATGCTTATTTTGAGCCATAGACGATAGGTTATATATAGGTGTATTAAGGAGAAGTGGCTATCTTTGGGGGTCAGGGCCCTAAGTGGTTGCTAGGATAACCCATAGGAGAGTATATTAATAAGTGATAACATAAATAAAACTTTGGGTTGGATTTACACTCTAATAAGATAATATTTTGTGCCCTACACATGACATCGTGTACTTGTATAGATAAAGGATGAGATTCAGAAGGCCCTATCCATCTATAGAGGTGTTTGGAACTAACATGATTGATAAATATCTTGTCTTCATGAAAGGATTGTATGGTTTTACATGAGTCATTAAAGGGGGGCTGTGTTCTAGATAAGGTGCTAGGATAACCCATGTTGAGGCTATGCAATGACATTCTCTCCTTCATATAACCTAGTATCCTATTGTTTTAGCTTTTATGTTGAAGTCTCTAGAAGTCCTTTGGTTATTATCCTTACCTTCTTATCTTGTGCAGTGGTGTCTTGTGTATCTTGGTTGTGGTGTATGTTTAGTTCTTTTATCCCTGGCCTTCTTTCTTGTTTTTTAAGGCTTTGCATCTATCTCCAATGTGGGGGGTCGACCTTTGAGTTCCACATGGTTGGGTAGTAATATTTACCATCCATTGGGTTTCTGGATTTCTTTTTAATGTGCAACTAGATGGATCTTACCTTTTATTCTAGTGTTTTCACATTCGGATGTAGATTGTTCTACCATTGTAATGTATTTGTTATGTATCTTCCAGAAGTGATGTAAAAGAATATTTAATTGTATATTTATACTTCCAATTGAAAGGATATTTGTAATTAGATTCTCTAAGTGGAAGGATTGTAATAGGACTATTATGATAGATGCATTTGTATTAATGGATTACTCGTAAGTGAATGAAGCCATGTGGATTACATTTATGTTCTTATTCTTGATGAAGGTTATCATAGGAATCTTTCATTTGGTGCTTTAAAATGAACTTAGCATAGGCCTTAATATGATGAGTTAAATGGTTAACGATTAGGAGTTTATTTGATTAAGTCAATGCATACTATTAAAGATGTTCATCTAATTTGGAATAATGTAATGGAATAAAGTTATCTTCATGTGATTAACTTAGTGATGTTTAATACATGTTAGTAAGTGTTGCTTAGTAGCGATGTTAGGGAACCCATAGAGGATTAGTGTGAGATGTGATTAAGTCTTCCCCTAAACAATATTATGATTTATCTATGTTATGTAATAAATTTACTTAGTGTTGTATTCAGTTAAAAGATGATTGATGTATTATGTTTCCTTTTTGAAAAGAAATAAAAAAATTGCCATGTGTTTTGGTTCATTAGTTGTTATTCCTATGGGGTTCCTTGGAAGGGTGTTACATGTTGTACACTTGTGCATACTTTGAATGATCAAGTATGTGAATAATATAACAATAATATTGTATATCTTCAAACAGAGAGTTGAAGAGATTGCACAAGAACAAAGTATTCAATGTGAGAATAAGTAAATATTTTTCTTTTTTTTTTCTTCAATATGCTATCTTTATTGACAATAACTTAAATCAACTTGAGTGTTATATGAAACTAGATTTTGATTATTATTATTATTATTATTTTACAAGATGATGAATAGTACATATTTTGATGTACTAATGGCATATATTATGATAGATAATATTGAAATTTTTAAAAATATTTATTGATATTTTTTTATATTCAAACAATAATAGGAACATGTTCAATTAATAGGTCAAACTGTGACGAATAACTGCACAACTATTAAAACTTGTTCAACTATGAAGCCTCCCCCTATTTGAAGCACATTGGACATCAATTATTGTAAGTGACTCGACTATAATCCCCTACACGAACCTGAATTATATTCAGTTGAAACCATCTGATTCGCCTCAATCTGCAAATTTATTGCCAGTGACAATGAACTAAGCTAAGGGTTTATAAGATAAGCGGAGTAAGAAAATGCAATCAAATGGATATGCTGTTGGGCACTCCGCGGCCTGTGAGACCACCTTCTCTTGATAAATCAGTAGTGTTGGGGTAGAGCAAGGTATAAGGAACTTTTGCAGGTCCATGCCTGTTCTTATAAACATCGCTTTTACTATTCCTCTCGATTATATCCTCTCAATCTGTATCATGTTGGCTGAAAATCTCTCGAATGCTCTTTCTACAGCTTCATCATCTATGCTGTCCAAGGTGGATCCCTGCAATTGTCCCAGATATGCGTCATTTTCTGAATGCTTTGACAAAATTTCCAAAACAGCCATGATAAGGGTGGCCTATGTTGGAGAAGAAACAGTGCTGAAGAAATATCCTTCTGGGTCCTTCAGGAGCTCATCGTAATCAGGTGTTCCTTTCTCTGGAATCAGGCGTCTGCTCATTGTGGGCATATTGGGCATGTATCCTCGATAGGAATACTGCCCAAAGTTGACTGCTGCGTGGTGAGCAGATGTAGTCCAGATGATAGTTGTGATCACGTGGGTTGCTTCATCCAGTGAATCCATCTTAAACCATCTAGATGGATCGTCTTTGAGATCTCCATGTCCCACGTTTACTATTTCATCCCACCAAGCCTGCAATTCTTTGTCTCTTCGAACAGAGGCATCGTCCTTGTAATACAGAGACAAGTATTCTGAAACCCATTCTTTTAAGGCAAACCATATTTCAAGGCCGTCCACAGCATATGGGTAGTCCTCAATCATAAGCTTCAAACTATGAGGTGCCTTCGAGTCTGGAACTGCCATTCCCCTGCACGGTAATGTTAAACCAACGGATGAACTTTATTGACCTTTTGAATTAGGCTAAGTAAAACAATAATTTGCTATCAAAATAATCTTTTTAGATCTTTAATTCTCACCATTCTGAATTTCTTCAATATAATGTAACTTGGCAATCAATGGAGACTTTAAATAACCCAACTAAAGAAATTGGTATCTTACTTACCTAATAAGAAGGTCAGCAGGCAATCCTTGCTCGTTAAATTTCCAGTTTTTGTAGACTTTAGATGACATTTCTGAAGCGTATCTGCCAGGAGTGAAGCCTTGTTCAATAATACCTGCTGCATTTATCAAACTCTGGCGGGCAGCTTGATTGATGTCCATTGTATCTAGGTAATGGGGGATCAGTAATTTGTAAACAGGGTGCATTTTGCTTAGTTGTCTCCGAGTCGCTATAATGAAAGGCTCTGTGACACAATGGGTCCTCAGCCTGCAACCGATAAGATAACAAAATTCACTTGTGGGTATACAAGATATAGGCCTTTATTTATAAGAGATTCCAGCCAATGCTTGTAATCTTAAAAATTTGATGATAATCAGTGAACGACAAAAAATGAGTCCTGACCGTTGCTACATGATGCTAGTGTTTCTTTTCTGCAAGCTAAGGAAATGGATTAGATCTATGAATGATTAAAGAAACCCAAATCAGAATTGTAAGCCTTATCACCCCTCCTTTCTATCCATCATTTTATTAAAGGCAAAACATTTCATGTTCTTAACAATATAGCAGTGGGTGTTTACCAATGACTGACAAGCTGATGGTAACCTGCATCATTGGATTTTGCATGGGTTTTGGCCAGTTGCCACAGTGCTCCTTCTTCTGTTCCATGTTTGCCTGGTGTGAACACCTTCCTTACAGCTGGATTCCCATCAATTGGAGGCAAACACAACTCTATGGCCACTGGCTTTAATGTTCCTTCCTTGGTGAGGAAAAAAATTGTCCGGCTTGCATATGTTTTAACATCGTCAGAAATTTTGTTGATTCGCTCCACATAGGGCGTAAATGCATCATAGTAGTCTACAATAAATAGCCGCTTCGATGCCAAGGCCTATATGAAACGCTAAATTAAATTATTTTTGCACAGCACACAAAAAACATAAACAAATTCTGAAGAGAGAAATTACCTGATCCATAGAAAGGCCCTCAATGTTCTTTTCTATATGTTGGGCTGTGATAGCACTCTTCTGCGGGCCGTACACCTTTTCATCCAGGTTACCAGAGGGAAGAAATTTCTATATACAGTACCAATTCTACTCTTTTCAGGCCTTGTAATAAAGTTCGAATGAATAAAAATTACCATATGATCAGCTTGTGGTTGAGAGTCAAGAATTTGGGTTACCTGAAAACACTGAATTACCATTGGATTCACACCGGCAAGAGTTTGGCGTGCGAATTCCTCATCGTCTCTCCACGCGTACTCATCAGCTGCAACACCCAGTATTCATTATTTCGCTTTAATAACATTAGATCTGATTAGATGCATGAAAACAAATTTAATTTCAATAACATTTTAAATTATTAAAATGTAGCATGAGGAATTAGAAACGAGAAAAATTTTATTTCTGTCGATGGATCATGATCTATTAATAATATCTGAATTTGATTATGTTAGATTTTTTTATCAGTGTTTCTTATTATGCTGTATGATTCATCCTAGAAAAGAGAAAAAAATCTTATCCTGATAATACCAATCAAATCCATAATCATCAAACTAAATTAGATCTATGATATTTTCAAACTGGGATGAGTAGATTCATCTCACCTTCAACAATTTGGGGACGGTTGAAATTTATGAAGGGAATGTCATCCTCCACCTCCTCAACGAGTCGCTGGATAATTTGGAGAGGGCTCTTGTGTTGTCGGTGTATCTTGTGAGAATTTTCAGGGATTTGAAGTCCTGATCTGTAAAGTTCATTGACTTCATCCATGGTTTTGAAGGCTTTGTCAAAGACGGTAACAAGTGTGGGAATGATCATGTTGGCAAATGCGACGATTGTGTTTGCTCCAAAGTCAGAAAAATCAGAGTACGGAAGTCTTTCATCTGGAAGAACAAAATTTGTGGATGTTCGGGTCTCGAATTCTGGAGCTGCACAGTATGACATTATCCAAATGAAAAATTATTCTAAACTGTAGGAGGAGGAAACAATGTTTATTCATCATATTTATAAAAGTTTAGTATAGAATAGAAAAGGGAAAAATTTAAATCTTCAAATTTATGAAATTTTAGTATAGATTTAAGGTTGAGGTCTTGATTCTATTGGTAAGAGCTTTCTTTTGGTAGACATCACAGATCAGAAGATTCCATCACCGCATTACAGTCTAAAAAAATTTAACATAGATTTCAATGTACATGCCTGTTTTAATACGTGGGCGGCCAGTTCTGCATCTTCTAGGGTATGGGAAGTCCTGCGATCCACCCAGCACTTCTCTACGCAGTTGTGGACTTTTGTCTGGCTGACCAAGATCATTGTAAACATCATAATCATAAATCAAATCGCCCATTTTTCTTTCTCCCGTTCCGTCGCCATGCAGAGATTTCATATCCATCTCCCTCAGTATCCTCAGACCGATTGGAGTCTCTTCTGGAAGAAAAGCCTGATAAACAGATTATATATCAGAATGTTTCCATTTGAATGAAGCAGATTGGATTTTGAGCAGGAGAATGAAGTACCTTATTGGCAAAGAAAACGCGATCATTCTCGTTAAGTTTAGATGGGGCTATCCAGGAATTGCAGTGAAAACGAATTTGACCTTGACCTGGGATGAAAATGGTGAGAGATTTCAAAAAGAACTCTCGCGCATGCATGTTTTTGATGAGAAAGGCGCCGGGCAAACCAAGCGCAGGGTTCCATTTGAATATGATTTTGTAGCGGGTGTCTCCGGGAATTGGTCCGCCCCACGGATCCCACCTTAAATAAGCTGGTTCGCTAACTGTTTTCCCTGATCCCGTCTCTACACAGTACTAATATTGTTCAGCCATTATTTATTTAAATATGCTATTTAGTAAAAATTAAATGATAATTTCTAGATTATTAAAAACTCTTAAACAATCAATTGAGAAATTGGGAATTATGAACATAATGGATTGTTTAAATCTGATATCACTAAGATTATTCATAATTAAAAATTATGATAGTTATATTGTTTAAATTTAAACAGAATAAAATAAAAATTTAACATACAAAAATTTTAATATTAATTTTTAACAAAAATATTATAAGTATAAATACAAAATTGTTCGGAATTCACTAAACTGACAAAAATGATTTACTTCATAATATATTTAATTTTAATTAACAGATTTGTATAAATAAAAAATATATTTTAAAAATAATATTAACTTAATTAAATATTTTGATATTCATAGATATTTTTATAACTAAAAGACTAATAATTTATTTATTTTTATTAAATATATCATTAAAAATTTATCATATTTTCTTCTCATATATAATTCATAGCATTGAACACTTGTAATATAAAAAATTTCCAAACTAAAAATTAAATATAAATATAAAAGTAAAACAAATGTATTGTGAAAATATAAATTTAAAATAAAAATAAATTACTAAATTTAAAAGTTACGAAATTTTTTTTTAAAAAAAATGAAACTCATATGCTATTACAATTAATCAATAGCTTTCAAAAACACTTCAAATAAAAAATATTCTAATTAAAAAAATATTATATTTTTAAATAAATAAATATTCAAGATCCAAATTAGTACACTAAAAGACTTAATTAAAGTAATCTAATTTCCACACTTCATACTATGTATTTGATTTTTCACCAACATCCTCCATAATACTTAATAATCCATCTCGAAAATGAAATATTTAGAGAACAAAAATCTATCAAAATAAGAGACTTTTTAAAAGAATTAGTTGAATAACAAATGTTATTTTTCCAACACAAAACTAAAACTCACATATAAGATTTAAAAAATATGTTCTCCAAAAAATAATCAAAGATATAAATAAAATAATTGATTACAAGATGTAGCAATAAAAATAATTGTTAAGTAAAATAAATCAACTCCTGAATAAATAAAGTAGTTTTTATCATTTCTCATCTAGTTATGTATTTGAAATAATTTAAACAAATATTAATATTCATTTTTCATTTAGAACAATAAAATAATTTATTAATTTAGAGGATATATTGATTTAAGGCTTACTAGGATCAACTTGGTCGCTACTGACAAGCTGCAGGTATACTCTGTTGCCCATCAACTCTGAAACCCCATCAGCAACTGCTGTAGAGTAGTCCGTGACACTAAAAAGAGACACCTTCTGCAGCATCACTTCTCTCTTGATATCATAATCATTAAGCCTCTCTTTCTTAACTTTCTCGCTTTCACGATGGATATCTATTTTCAATGCAAAATTCCTGCTACTTCTCCTACATCTCAAACTCCCAAGACTTCTTTGTAAGGAAAATAAAGAAGTTTTGCCTAATGAAGGAAGATGAGAAAGGCCAAGTTGATTTGATTCCTCTCTTACTGAAGTGAGGATAACGATTGTATGGGGAATACTGCTTCCTGATATCAAATTTGTTTTGCTCAAAACTCTCATGGCCTCCATAATTTCTAGACTCTCTCACTCTCTTCTGCAACACAAACCAGGGATTGTTGATTTCACTAATCACCATTGCTCTATAAATAGCTACTCATACAAGAGATTTTCCTAAGAGAACGAGTTTCTTGTGTTTCGTAGGAGCTTATCCTATATTATCCTATATTTTGGCATCCCTTTGTTTCCCACCTTACATTATCCTATATATTTTCACACCATGACTTTGTAAGATCGCTTGAAAACGTGATTAAAATCAGCAGACGACCACGACAAGAAAATTCTTTGATTTGGGTCAGAGTGTCAGCGAATCCTCATACTACAATTAATGAAGGCTTCTGTAGCAATGGGACAGTCTGGATTGTTGACGTCATTTGAAGATATAAAGGGGTCCATTATTAGGCAAGAAATGGAGGTTTGCGATATTTGTGAAGGAAAGAGAAGAATAGGACCACCAAGCTACGGAAAGGAGGAAGGGTACTCCAAACAGAGGAAAAGACAAACCTCAGATGATAGGAGATGGCCACCCATAACTGTTACATAGAATATGTCGGCATCTTCATGATTAACTCTTAATGGGAATTTTAGTTTCAATCAGTTTATTTAAAACTTTTATATTTACGATGGTTGTAATGGTTTTATAGGAATATGACTAAAGTATGCTGAAAGGTATTATATTTATTCGTTATGAATCAATGAGACTATATTTTTGAGTGGTCTCATATTTATGTTTGTTCAGTAATAACAATCTTATATCTCTTTATATCATCTTATCTTCCACACCCATGCATCAACCTTATATCTCCTTGTGGCGTCCTATCTTCCACACCCATGCATCACCTTATCTCTCCATCACCTGTGAGTGGGACACATGGGCCTCGAGTAGACTTGAACCCAAGACCTCCCATGTAGGAGGCTCCTAGCTAACTCTTTCCTTGTGGGGTCATCCTCATTAAAACATATTAAATACTAGCAGTTGCACATTTTTTTTGCGTACAATGAGGCGCTGATAAGCAAGCAATGTTCAGGTTGTCTATTAATATGTAAATGGCACCAAAATAGATAGAAATAGAGAACCAAAACATATTTCATATAGAAGAAAGCGAGTGCAATATGATTAATGCAATGAGAAAAATTGTTTTGAAATTTTAGAAATCTAAAGGCTAATGTACATGTCAATTCAGTTTTAAGTTAGTAGAAAGGTGAAAAGTGTTTTAAGTATTTGCAAGTGTCATAAACATGAACATTTAATGATAAATTATCTAAACATTTAATTACTTGTGGAGTGCATTGATCCAAGAATATAAATACCCTGAATATGGGTCAATTTGGAACTGTAAAACCCGAACCGCAATAGATACCCGCCAAATTTAAAAGTCTCATTAAATGCATGCCAAAATCATGATTTTTACTGCATTTGATCGAAATAACTATAAGTTTTAGAACATACGGCTATAAAATTGTAGAATGTCGAAAGCCTTAACACATTTAAATATTTCAGAGTTGGAAACTGTGGTAAAGAGCTTCTTTGATGTCTGTTGAGTAAAAAAAATTGTACACAAAAATAGATTTGATCAGTGCAAATGAAAAGTAATTAAGACATGCAATAGGTTGAAGTAATCTATATAAAAGGGAAAAAGTGTATTATGTATATTACAATGAGAAAAGGATGGTTGGAGTTGGAAATTGTCGAAAAGAGTTTTCTGTGGAGTTATGACCCCAAAATTTGGCAATCAAAAATAAGTAAAGTGATGTATCAAGAAGAAGCTTTGCCAGCTGTCTCAAATGGTTCAAGCGATATAGAGGAACCTAGAAAAAGATAGGCAAAATGCAATCAGTGTAGGTATTAGTCAACATAAAAGTTGATTACAAAAGAAGCATATATCTAGAATAATGCAATGGACTGGATAAAGTGTTGCAATAATGGAAATACTTACATTAGAATTTTGATGTATATATATGTATATAGATATATAGATGATCATCTACACATATTTATACATAGATTTCTACACACATATGCAACATATAAAAATGTACATGTATACATGTAGATATATACTTTTAAATAATTTTGTCTATCTTAATATAATTTGCATTTAAATGCATGTTTATGCATATACAACATACATATCCATAGATGGGTGGCTAGCTATATGTGATTTAAAAGGTTTATACTGACTTCAATACATATACACATTTCAACAGTTCACTAAGAAAATTGATATTTTAACAATAGATACAAGACATATTGCACATAGGGAATATGAAAACAACAAACAACACGACACAAAGAAACTACTTGGGTGACAGGGCCAAAAATAAGAGAGCGATTCTAGATGACCATGTTGCCTAATTGATCCTATGATGTGCATTCTAATCATTGTTCTTGTTCCATTGAATGCTTCACAATATAAGAGGAAAGGAAAATAAAGGACCATTGTATATAGCAGAGAAATGAAGACTCAAGAATGTTCCATCGAGAAATTATATATATTCTAAGTAAAAAATAATAACAAATATCATTTTAGAATTTGTGAAAATGTACCAACACTAAAAACATAAGTATTTTTCTAAATTGATTCAACATGTTGTCTGGAAATCTCTATTACATACAATAAAAGAGAATAAGAGGAAAGGTAATAAAAGATCATTGTATACAATGGATATTTAATGTCGTTGAACTATAATTGCAAATCTACAGTGTTGTAAGAACCGAATGAAAGGATAGATTGACACAATACCCATCAATGAATAATCTCTATAAATATATCGATACAGATTCCTAATTCTCGATATATTCAAAGATTTGATTTATGAAAGAATAGTGCATTAAATTTTTAAATACGAACATTAGATTCAGAATGTTTGGGGCAAGGAAAGAACGATCTATAAATTAATAGTCCATAGACTCTTGAAATTACTACATAATGAACATATGACAAAGAGATGTATGAATTGATACAACAGGTCAAGAAGTGAGGATTATTTCTTTCATGTCAATAATAAACCTTTACAAAAAATGCATCGAAGGCAGTTGAAGCGAGACTCTACAAATCACTACAAATTGAACATATGACAAAGAGATGTATGAAATGATACAAGAGGTCAAGAAATGAGAGTATTATTTTTTGAGAAAATAAACTCTCATTGTCATTTATGTCAATAATAAATGTCAATAACAAATGCATAGGTTGCAGCAATCAAGGCAGTCTAAATGAATGGCTTTAATAAACAATTTTAGTCAATAACCAATCATCAGGTGTAACAAACAGGATGTAATATATGGTTTGTGGGCTACCAAAAAGGACAGAAAATTCAATACTACACTCCATAATGAAGATTGAATCATTCACAATTAAGATTAAAGGACAAGATGAGTCAAAAATAAAGAATTTGGGAAAATATATCACCATGTGCAAGGCAACAAAGACCAAGACTGTGAAAGATAAAATGATCACAACCGTAAGAATGAGAACTTTAGAAATGGAAATAAATCTTTTATAAATATAAATGTGAACGTAAATGTTCGAAATGAACACTCAAGAAGATATCATCAAGAAATATACAATCTAATTCAAAAACAGCAATGAAATTGGTGAAAATTTATTAACGTTGAAAACATAAGTATATTAATAGATTGAATCAGCAAACTATCTAAAATTTATTGTTTCATACAATAAAAGAGCATAAGATGAAAGGCAAACAAAAAATCATTGTAAACAATGGATATATTAATGTCGTCGAAATAAAATATTTATAAATATAAATGTAAGCGTAAATGTTAGAACGAACACTCAGAGGATATCATCAATAAATATACAATCTAATTAAAAAATAACAACAAATACAATTTCTCTAAATTGTGAAAATATATTAACATTGAAAACATAAGTATATTAATAAATTGATTGAGCAAGTTGTCTAGAATTTATTGTTTCAAACAATAAAAGAGAATAAGAAGAAAGGCAAACAAAAAATCACTATAAATAGCGAATATGTTAATGCCCTCGAACTATAATTCCAAATTCGTAGTCTTATAAGAATTGAACCAAAGGATAGATTTATAGAAGTGCCATGAATAAATAATCTCTAGAAATCTACTGTATAGTCAAAGATTCAATTTATGAAAGAAGAGTGCATTAAATCTTCAAATACGGATACTTGACTTTGAGTGTGTGAGACAAGGAAAGATCGATCTAAAATTAACAGTCCATAGATTCTTCAAATCACCACATAATGAAAATATGACAAAGAGTTGTATGAATTTATACAACAGGTCGGGAAAATAGAGTATTGTTTGTTGATAAAAGAACAGTCCATAGATTCTTCAAAGCACTACATAATGAACATATAATAAAGAGTTGTATGAATTGATACAATAGGTAAGAAATGAGAGTATTAGCTATAGAGAATACTTGTTTCTGAGTTTGAGAGACAAGGAAAGATCGATCTAAAATTAACAGTCCATAGATTCTTCAAATCACTACATAGTGAACATTAGACAAAGAGTTGTATGAATTGATACAACGAGTCAAGAAAACAGAGTATTATTTGTTGAGGAAAGAACAAAGTTATGAGCTCTATGTTGTTTTCTTCTTCCTCAATTTCATTAATACCAATCCCATCTTCTGCTATGTGGACATTCAGTGATTGTAGAAATTACAACCATAAGTCAAGTAACTGGACAATATCTACAATCACTATTTTTGTAGTATGTTTAGAATTAGTTTGGAAATAACACATATTATAAAACCACTTTAAATTAAAGCATAGTTGTATGGGACATTTGTTTCATCTAGAATAACTCAATTGATAAGAGCCTAATCAATAAATGAGGAAACATGTGGTAGGAGTCATAAGGAGTGTCTCTTTGCCTTAATGAGAGTATACTGTGATTCTATATAGACCTAAATGCATGCCATAGAAATACCATCTATGGAGTTTAAGGGCATGTATGCAATTTACAAGTAAATTTAGTTGCAGTAAATCTAATCGAAGATTGTTGTTTTGTCATTCCAAAATAGAAACACAAATACTTTTTGAAAGAAATAAAAATCACTAGGATTGTCAAGATCTCCAAAATTTATTACATTGAAACCAAAGAGAACAATAGATGTAATGTATCTCACATTTGACCAAAAACTATCACTAACCACACACCTTTGCTGCTATGTTCATCTTATTTGTAAGTATATATGGTTGAATAAACTATAATTGTCTAAAAGTAAATGAAAATGATTATGGAATATAAAATCATAATTAAAATGTATGTGTATAATGCAAGCAAATGCCCAGAGTGTGAGAGCTTTAAGGATTATGGAAAGTGTTCCAATCCAAACAGATTTTAACAATGTCCTTTACCAATTTGAAAATGCTAAATTCTCAAAGTTTATTAAAAGTTGTAGATTCCACTGTCAACTGCTATGTGATCTAAGAATTATGTGAGGCATGAACTAAAATAAATTTCAAATAAATTACTCGTGGTGGATTAAATATAATCATTTGGTTAAGCCGCATGAGCATCAATGGGAGTTGGAGAGAGTAGATGATCATTTTAACAGGCGAATACAAGGTTTATCACCTACCCAAAAAGCTAAAAAAGTAGGCACATAAGAAAAAATGAAGAAAAACTCACTTTACAATAAAATTAAAATATAATCTGATAGTTGGACAAGATTCGAATCATGGTGCACCCCTGGATCTCTTATTGACCAAGAATTCACACTAATTTTTAGTTAAGTAATAGTCTAAGTCAAACATAAATTACCATTACTATCTTTGTTCACTTTTTATGACACTTGAATCTAAAATAATAGTTTAAACAATCAAAGAGAAATTAATAATTAAGGAAAGATTAATCAATTTATTTGCCACAAATCCACAACAAAACATTCAACCTGTAAGGGAATTAAAAGGACCACCAGCCATTGGGTGCAATGCCTAGTTACCAACACACACAATACTATATCATATTAAGCTCATTGTCAACACATACAACACAAATGGATGAGAAAAGAACAACAAATAAGATACAATAGAGTACACAAACAATACACATATAAAATTTTTTCAATGATATTAAATTAGTCTAAGTATGGTAGAGACATTTTACCCGTGTTTGCTTCAGCATTACACCCCACAAGTCCTCCAAAGAACCAGTATCAACTATCAACCTATAATGGAATTAAAAGGACTGCCAACCATTGGGTGGAATGCCTAGTTGTCAAAATGGGCACCAAGGATATGACAGAGAAAAGGACATTATTTTGTTTTAGAGGAAAGTTTAGATGGTTACCCCCTTGTATTTTTTTTGTTGGATTTGGAGGTCAAGAACGAGCCTAGAGCACTGATATGGGTCTGACAAATAATGGGAAACCTGATATAGGTTTTAAGTACAATTGGTAGAGGAAATTTTGAGTTGGGTTTCAAGCAAAAGAATTGAAAATGTGTAACACTGATTTGGGTTCAAGCTAAAAAATTGTATATGGAAGACAAAGATGCTCTGCTTCTATGGGTGGAAATGTCTAGTCTTGGCAAAGATAATGTCAATGTTTATGTGTGTAGGAAGATTGAGGATGCCACCATGATGTCTGAGCTAATAGAAAAGTATGGGTGCAATCAAAATGTCATTGCTCTCTGTATACACCTAAAAATGGTATGAAGATAATTAATTGAATAAGCAATTATTTAATTAATCTCCCTCCCCAATTTAATTAAATTCATCAACAATTTGATTAAATCCTCCACTTTCATCTACTTATTAATAAATCTAAGGATTTATTAAATAAGTTCATCTCAATAATCCGCTTTGATTAATTAATTCAAACCCATCAAAATCATTCTTCTAAATCCTTTATTTAATTAAAACAAAACAAATCAATGAGTTGTTGAGATTAATTAGCCTTTTCATATTATTTGAATTTCTAAATTCAAATTCTCCTAACTTTAACCACTCCTAAACCTAACCATTCCCAAACCTAACCCATTATACCTACCACCATGTCCCCTTTCATCTAACATCTTCTAGAAACCTTGTGACACTTGTCACTAAGTGTTCCCTTTCATCTAACCTCTTCTAGAAGCCTCTTGACACTTGTCACCATAGAGATGACATATGTTCCCTTTAATCCAACCCCTTTGCCAACCTCCTCCAATTTAACCATTGATATCTTCAAATCAATCTCAACCATTGATTCTTGCCACATCACCCCTAGCCTTGGAAAATCCTATAAATAGACCTCATTTTGGAGCAATATTGGTCCCAATTTCATATCATTTTGATCATCTCATTATGCATTGTTATTATAGGCATCTAGCTTATAGTTTATCAGTTTTAGCAATGTTATCATGCTCAATTTAGATTAAATCTAAGCTTAATCATGCTAGGATAATCAATCATTCATATAGCTTAATCATGCTATTCTTGCTAGATCATGCATCTTAATCAGTCAAATCCTCCATCTAGATGTAGTCAAGTCACTAGAATTTGCCTAATCAGATTTGAGAGCAAAATTCATACTCCCATTTACTAGGAGGCAATAAGTCGATTAGCTATGGTTTTACATTTCCTTGATTATATCTTCTAAACATTTCTTGTAATGATTTATTGAGTGCATTGTGGTTGCAGGTACAAATAGACTTCATAGAGCACGACATTTTGATGCCCACCATGGGGCAACAATAATCATTTTCGGCCTTTTAATCTTCAGCAAACTTCATCTCTGCTGGATCAGAATCAGAATGTCATACGAGTTGCCTTTTTAGCTCGTACGAGATTCCTTTTAGTCTTGGATGACACTTCATCCTGACTCGTACTAGGTATAATTCTGACTCGTACGAGCTTTTACATTGAAAATTCTTTATGTGTTCTAGCTCATTCCTGCATCGTATGAGTTGATTTTCATTGTTGTACGAGAGCTAATTCTATTTCATATGAATTTCTAGTTGGTAAATCTTGTGTTGTACGAATTGGTTTTTGTCTCTGTGCGAAATCTAAATATTTGTCGTTCTGTCTGATAAAGCATTTCGTACGAGTCTCTGGTTCTGTGATTTTTTGAAAAAAAATGCAAATTAGAAATTTCAAATTTGTCTATACATCGGTAATTAGAAAGCCATGCTCTTTGAAAGTTGCATCTAGAACTCTTGGAGACCTTTCCAATGAGGCAAACAACGCCTAATTTTGAGTCCCAAGCAGAAAGTTATGCCTATCTGAAGTTAGGATAAAATTTCATATAATTTTCTGAAAATTTCATAATTTCAGATCACTAATGCTAACTCTGATCTGTTTATGAGATGTTTCCAGCCTAACTCTTTTGTGCAAGATGCTTGTCAAAGATACGCTTGTCCAAGACATAATTCAAAACACAATCATGACTACTAATGGATCTGTTTTGTAGGTTGCCTAAGGATTCAACAACAAAAACTTTGTGCATTCTTTAAGATTTTTAGGCACACTTCAATTTGGGATTAAAGAAATGAACCATCATGTCTTATGTTCTTCTGATGATAGGTGAGTATTCTCTCATCTTTCTTACGTGATCAGAAAGCTAGACTCATCTTTTTGCTTTCAATAGTGCATATCTTTAGCAGGCTTGTCATAGTGGGAAAAAGTAATCACCCTATGAGAATGACCCAAGTGAGCACAGCTGGACCTGAGCATTCCAATTCACTATAATAAATAGGTCTCTGATGATTAAAGTCTCAGAGGATGGGATTATTTGAGTTTTCTCTTTGAGATCTCTCATATCGGGCATTTTGTAGGGCCTCGCGGTCTCAATCACGTTTACGTGACTACAGCTTGTTTCGGTACCTTGTCGGGCTATAGGCCTCAATCATGCTTGCGTGACTTCAAGGGGTAATTTCAAATGGAATTCTTGACTAAGAACTATAAAAATAGAAGCTACCCGATTCACCTCCAAAAGGGTGATAATCTTTGTGCCAAGACACTTGCCATATCGTGCCCCCTTTAGCGTTTGGAGTTGGATAATATGGCATTGAGAATCCATTGCATGAGACTTAGCAGCCATATTTTGATTAGCTATTGGGTGTGTACCTAAGTCAGCAAGCAAAGGTTTTCATTCTCAGCCAACTTCGTTAGGGTTTAGCGTGATTGAGAGTCATGTATCACATCATGTGTTTGCTATGTATTCATCCCTAAATTGCAAAATCAGACACTTAAAACTGAAAAACCAAAGTAAAACATCAAAATTCAGTGATCAAAACTCAAACAAGCAAGCACTTTTTATAACTGCTCAAATACCTGTCGTATGAGCCAGGAGTCTCTATCATATTGCTTGATCTTCTGTCATACGAGTCAAGGTTCTATGTCGTATGAATAACTTCTTTTCACATGAAGCCACTAGTCTGTCATTCTGTCTTGTATCTCTTGTCGTCCTATGCTACATAATCTATCATACGAAACTCTACATTTGTTAGTTCAGAACTGTGTCTTACATGCCTGTTTTAGATTTATCATTTCTGCCTGATCAATTTGCAGTAAGCATAAACACCTGTTATCTACTACTTTGTGCTTAAATTGTCTACTTGGTTTGCTTGGTCAAGATATCACTCATCAAAATTGGACTCTAGAACATAAACACCTTAATATTCTCAAAGTGCTTACCCCCAACAAGTTCAAGATCTAAACATCTCAAAGTGCATTATCACCCTCTTTGATAAATTGATCACTCAAACATAATTTCTCATCAGGGCCAATCATCCTTTATCATGAAACTGAAACGTTTGGTGAGGAGAACCTTGTCCCACATCATAGGATAGATCATTCCTACTGGACCTGGTTCTTATCAAATCATCATCATTGCACTCCTGAACCGAAGATCGAAAAACTTGCAAACCTTTAAACACTTGAACCATCTTTTAGTGTCATATCACTCTATCACCTTGACATTGACTATTGATCACTTATCAAAACAACCTTTTGGATAATCAAATCCTAGCACAATATCAAACACAATGACCATTTTAATTAAAGCACAGAGACATAAGATCGTTGAAACATTAGAAATAGCTGAAAATCATATCAACATGACATAACAAAGCAAAACACAAGAAGAAAACATGACAAACCAACATATCAGAGAAATCAAACAAGTTCAAAATCAAAATCCAACTATGTTAAAATCTCACAATGATTTAAATACATCTCAAAAGAAAGGTGGCTCTTTTATGCACCTCTTAAAGAGATCCCTAAAGGATTTGGCTAAAGAAGATCAAAATCGTACACCCATATCTAACAATGATCCATCCATCCATAAGCAAATTGATGCTCCAAAGGCATCTATTCCTACACCTCCTGAAAGCTTGCAAGAACCTTCCATAGCATCCTTGCCAAACAATGCATCCAAAGCTGAAGTTCACCAAGCGGTATCCATAATGACCATCAAGCCTATTTCAAAGGACCTTATTCAAAGCTCATCTCCTTCATATCCAAGCATTGATTCATTGCAACATCCCCATAGCGCTTCCTTACAAATTGAACTCCTCATTTATAGAACACTTGTTAAACGTGTCCTAATAGATGGGGGAGCTAGCTTGAACATTTGCTCTATCAATCTTGTCTGTGCTCTAGGCTATTCAAAAGATGCAGTTGATCCCAAGAAAAAGATCACATTCAAAGCACATAATGAAGAAGAACATTCATCTAAAGGAATGGTGATATTACCCATCACAGTGGGACCCTTGCAAAAGCACACAGCATGCCAAGTTTTAGGCTTGGACCTACCATACAACATACTCTTGGGGAGACCATGGATACAGGATATACATGCTATTACATCAACATGTGATCAGTGCTTAAAATTTCCATACAATGGATAGGAAATCATAATATTAGCAGACTCAAATCCATTGCATTGTTATAATAATCTAAAATCGGCTCAAGAGGTCCTCGTTTCACATAACAAAGAAGCAGCATAATACAAGGAACAATCATTTGCATCAATTTTGTTAAACATGGAAGAACAAATGTAGCTGAAAGATCAAAGGATTGGAGAATACTTGCTATCATGGACAAACAAACAATAGCAACTTCAAATTGAAAGGGAAGAAGAAGCAGATATAGTAGTCGATGTAGTTCACATGTATGCAGAACAAACGTTAGGAACTAGTCTACTTGAATCAAAATCACATTCGACTGACATGGACTTAACCGAGGATGATCAGGATTTTCTTATACGAGCTCATTCTGATGAGAGTATCATTCTAGACATCGACATACATACTAAAAGCCTTGACATCTCTATCATGACCCCTAATATCTTTGAAACATCTCAACCTGAAGATCCTTTATCCTTAAGCTATCCTGAACCTATGGACTGGGAAAATGAAGACCAAACTAACATTGATACCTTTCCAAATGACCATGCCATATCCTTATATCTTGATGAAATCAAACCCACAACAACTTTCACTAGGGATTCCACTAACGTGTCTTTGAATCAAGTGGGTAACAAATCTTCTACTCGCAAAATTGAAAATCAAGAAAAGAATATCCAGTCTAATGCTGAAGACCATTTCTTGGCAACATTAGACCGAGAAAAAGTAAAAATAAAGGATGCATCTAATGGTGAAAACCTCTTCGAGGCACCGGAAGATGGGAGATTTGACACTTTACCTATGTACTATCAAGAAAGGCCATCTATTCTGATCAAACTAATAGAGGCAGTTACCATGGGCACAACTAATCTACATCCAGCAATCTCTCTATCAGAATTAGAAAGGCACATTTATTTTAAACCATTCAAAAGATGGAAAATCAATTTCTCCTGGTCATATGTAGACATTACAGGGACAGATCCATATCTTGCAATACATCATCCGAATATCAATCCAGGAGCAAAAATCAATAAGGGAACACAACATGGAACCATCTACAATATCAAAATGGCTATAGAATGGAACATAAAATAACTTCAAGTCTTTGGAGACTCTCAGCTCGTCATCAATCAAATCAATGATGACTATCAAACAAAGGACAACAAACTCATGCCTTACATAAAGATGGTGGATGATTTCAAGAAATACTTTGTAGAAATCACTTTTGAACAGATTCCAAGAAATGATAATAAAGAAGCAGACCGCATGGCTACACTTGCTTCTCTATTGCAAACATAGGAAAATCAATAGCGTCATGAATTCTTGGTTGAAGATTTGTTTCATCCTGCCTTTAATTGTCCTGATTCCCAAACCATCTGTCAACTCATTGGACATGATTCCTCCCACTATGGCCAAACTTGCACATACCTGAAAGACAATATCTTACCTCCTAACTTATCAAAAAACCAAAAGAGAAACTTAATTCATCAATCCTCTCATTTTACTCTCATTGTGAATACCCTATTTAAACAAGGTCTAGATGGTACTCTCTTACGATGTCTTGAACAAGAAGAATCTGAGAAGACCTTACATGAAGTTGATAATGGCATTTGTGGAACTCATTCAAGTGGTCTTACCCTTTCAAAAAAAATCATACGCTTGGGCTATTATTGGCCAACTATGGAACGAGATTCTTTTCAAATAGCTCGAACATGCAAACAATGTCAAATCCATGAGAACTTAATTCATACAATCCATGAATGAAGACAAAATGCCTTTGATCACCTAAAGGTATATCACCAAAGAATGTGTCGAAGCTATAATCACAGGGTCAAACCAAGACTATTTCAAGTGGGAGAACTAATGCTAAACAAAAATCCACACAATCAACCAGATCGAGAAAAGAAAGGCAAGTTTGAACCAAACTGGTTAGGTCCATTTGTAGTCACAGCAGTATTTGGGTCAGGAGCATATCAGCGATCAACACAGGATGGGGATCAACTCGAGGAACCCATCAATACCAGGCATCTGCAGCAATTCTATGTCTGGAAAGCCAGAAAGAAAAATCAAAAACACTAAAAAATCAAAAAAAATCAAAAAAGGGAAAAATCAAAAAAATCAAAAACAGTAAAAAATAAGAAAAATCCAAAAAAAGTGAAAAATCAAAAAAAGAATCAAAAAAATCAAATATCAGAAAAAGTGCAATAAAAACAAATGGTGAAAACCTGGCAAACAGGCACTATCTGTCAGCTAGCTCTTCTATCTATTAGTTCATGCATCTTTTCGCTTGCATCCATGCATTTTCCATCAGTGCTGACCATCACAAGCCTTTATACATATGCAAGCATCACAACTACTCTCTCACCATGGTTTTGATCATTAGATATATCATAACAACTTTGTTTCTAGGCTTGGGGCAAAATCCTACACCTAGCTTGGGGCAAACTCTTGACCATTTTGAGCTTAATCAAATAGGTAGACCAAATAGTTAGGCAACTCTTATCAAGTGAAAACTGAGAAACATCCAACGTTGAACATGAGATCAAACTATCAACTATCAAGCTATCACAAAATCAATCTAGGCACATCACACACTTTTTAGTGGATAATATCTTTTGGATAATTATTATAACATGACTGTTCAGCTTTTCTATATATTGATTTTCACTATCATGATTTTTGAGTGACTCCAGGATGTCATTGACTAGAGGAACAAGGAAGAAAAGTGATATTTGTCTTGTTTGCTGTCTATAAATTAATCATTAATATGTGCAAAATTGTCTTGGGGCATGATCATCAAAGTATCATTGAAGAGATTTCTGATTTGCGTATTGAAATGATTAATACTGCCTATTTTACGCAAGCAACACTCAGGTCATCTCAGTTCAATTATATACCTCGATGCTTGTGTTCACTTGCTATATCAAAATCTAGGAAAGAAGTGCTTAGGTCATCATGGTTTAATTATACCATGGATGTTTGCACTCACTTCCCACATTTCAAAAGTTCAATGATGACAAAAATACAAAATAATCTAGTGACTGGTCCGGTCATAGTTTGCATCCATTGCATTTTCGTTTGCATTTAGCTTGCATTTCATTCTTGCATGGGATCCTAAAAGCTCCTTTTATCCAAGGTTAAATCTATCGCAGGATTCATCAAAGTATCATCACAAGTGTATATGTAATCAGAATGAACTCATATATCTCTCATGATATTATTGACCTAGCGAAAATCTTATGCTATCTCTCTCAACAGAATCAACATCAGCATATCCCAATATTTCTGCAACTTGCTATCAACAAATTGTCAGTTCTTTATCTAATCAACCTTATCAAATCAAATCAATCAACCTAATCGATTCTATCATGTCTTATACAGGATGAATCCTTCCTGAAACCAGACGATCTGATTTTGATTCATGTCTTATATAGGATGTATCCTTCCTGAAACCAGATGCTCTGATCATGTCTTATACAAGATGAATCCTTCCTGAAACCAGACATTATGATCATCTCTTATACAGGATGAATCCTTCCTAAAACCAGACCGAATCTAATCAATCAAGATTTTTCAATTTTATCAATCTAAGAAATCAAGCTAATCAAAGAACTCACATTTTCATCAAACAATAGTTGTAGAAATCAAATCAAATCTATCGGGATATCAATCTTGCAAAACTCCAAAGAGATCAACTATCTCAATTGATCTCCCGAGGGGGCATCATCATACTGGGATTTAGCAATCAAGAGCCGAGGCATCCTATCAAACCAATACCATCATCAAAATGAGATTATTCTTTGAATCAATGCGTCATCACACCTTGCTCCAAAGAGGGGCAAAATGTATACACCTAAAAATGGTCTGAAGATAATTAATTGAATAAGCAATTATTTAATTAATCTCCCTCCCCAATTTAATTAAATTCATCAACAATTTGATTAAATCCTCCACTTTCATCTACTTATTAATAAATCTAAGGATTTATTAAATAAGTTCATCTCAATAATCCGCTTTGATTAATTAATTCAAACCCATCAAAATCATTCTTCTAAATCCTTTAATTAATTAAAATAAATCAAATCAATGAGTTGTTGAGATTAATTAGCCTTTTCATATTATTTGAATTTCTAAATTCAAATTCTCCTAACTTCAACCACTCCTAAACCTAACCATTCCCAAACCTAACCCATTCTACCTACCACCATGTCCCCTTTCATCTAACATCTTCTAGAACCTTGTGACACTTGTCACTAAGTGTTCCCTTTCATCTAACCTCTTCTAGAAGCCTCTTGACACTTGTCACCATAGAGATGACAAATGTTCCCTTTAATCTAACCCCTTTGCCAACCTCCTCCAATTTAACCATTGATATCTTCAGATCAATCTCAACTATTGATTCTTGCCACATCACCCCTACCCTTGGAAAATCCTATAAATAGACCTCATTTTGGAGCAATATTGGTCCCAATTTCATGTCCCAATTTCATATCATTTTGATCATCTCATTATGCATTGTTATTATAGGCATCTAGCTTATAGTTTATCAGTTTTAGCAATGTTATCATGCTCAATTTAGATTAAATCTTAGCTTAATCATGCTAGGATAATCAATCATTCATATAGCTTAATCATTCATATAGCTTAATCATTCTATTCTTGCTAGATCATGCATCTTAATCATTCAAATCTTCCATCTAGATGTAGTCAAGTCACTGGAATTTGCCTAATCAAATCTGAGAGCAAAATTCATAGTTGCATTTACTAGGAGGCAATAAGCTGATTAGCTATGGTTTTACATTTCCTTGATTGTATCTTCTAAACATTTCTTGTAATGATTTATTGAGTGCATTGTGGTTGTAGGTACATGTACACTTCACAGAGCACGACACTCTCAACTATGTTTTGAGGGCCATGTCTAGGTACAACCAAACTAAGAAGTTGCAGAAGGTAGCGAAGATGAATGGGAGCTCTAGTAATGAGGGGCAGTAGAGAGATGAAAGTGTCGTAACCTAAAAAAGTCTCTATCAATATCTTAGTTATATGCAGGCAAATATCTATATAGAAAGGGATGAAAGGGCCGCAACCAATTAAATAAACGACGGCACAAGGGTAAATGTAATAATCGCCACCTTACAAATATGTAGGCCAATATCTATATAGATATATTGCAGATAGAGTCCAAGAATAATCTAAGTGTTGTAGAGGATTTTGAAGAATTTCAAATTGATTATGCTACAGACGGAGTCCTTAACCAGATGGTATAACATCCAAGAAACAATTTTCATTATTGGTGCTATAAAGAGGCCTGATAACATCGATCCTTTAGTTTTACTAAAAAATACATTAAGATTTTATATGAAAACAAAGCACCATTGCATTTTCAGATACTCACCTTGCAAAAACAATGAACAATAAGAAATCAACAGTGAACCAAAACACTAAGGAGACAAATAGATGAAACAAGAAGCAAGTGTGGTATTGTTGGAGGATGTAGGGTAGAAAGTGGGAATATAGCTACAAGCCCATACATGCCATTGAAAAAAATCAATACTAATGCCAAGGGGATCGCAATGAAACTTTTTTACCTACTTACAAAATTTCCAGGTATCAAATAAACAAAATCTTGTGCTTGACATTATTGTTGATCATCCTTATAAACAACTTACAACACCACCTTTGCAGATGATTATGCAGGGAACAACAGGGAATGGGAAATCATTTTTAATAAATTGCATTAGGAAAAAACTGAACTTGTCTCCACCTTGCCACATATAACACTTGATCTTCTTGTTGTTGGACTGCTCTACTTGAAACAACACCCACCTCCAAAAAACAATTAAAAAAAATTGTCCTATACAACTTGCTTTGCATAATAAACTTGATAACTAAGCAATTAGCAAAGGAGCCTAATGCAAACAACAATGCTAATAAATCTCATTGAATGTCCTATACCCTAAATGTTTGCCACCACATACTTTGTATCTGCCTATGCAATTAAAATGACACCACTTGCTTTACATTTACGAGGCCATCGTAAAAATGTGGCCCAAAAAATAATCTGATGCCCGTGAAATGCAAATAACCTTCAGGCTGACAGTTTTCTGAGCAGAAAAGACGAGGAACAATGGCTGGAAAAAATTATTACGAGATACTGACAATTTTGTGGGCAAGAAAGATCATACTAAGAGCCTGTTGGCTCAATTATTACATTATATTTGATATGAAATCATGATTATATTATGTTACTAATATCGAATTATTATTAAGATATGATTATATTATTATGTTTTAATATATTCTTCTTTTTATATTTTGACAATTTCATTAATTTCTTTACAAAAGAAAAGCCAACTTTTAGTACTAAATTATTATTTTATATTTCTATGTCTCTATTAAACTTTTACAAAATAAAATAAAAAAAGATATTATGACAACATTATTATTATATTATTTTAACATTATATTTTTATTTTATATTCGTTACTATCCTTACCATTTGAAAAAGAGTTAATTTTATGTAACACTTTAAATCTATCATAATTAATAATATTATTCTTTCTAATCTATTATTATATTATTATTTTACTATAATACATATTTGTATATTTAAAAACAATGTAATGCAATGAAAAAAAATTCAAGGCAAGTGACATGGTAAGTATCATATTTCTCCAAAAAAAAATTAAAATTTTGTTTTTTGTAAAATTTCTTGCCTCACAATATATTAAAATTATATTCATATGTTTATGTGAATTTGTTCTCTACAACATAATAGAAAACATTCTTTGAGGTAGATTGTAAGAAAAGAGCTTGATGCTCTTAGCGGAATGCTTATAAAAATTGAGCTTGAAAATGATTTCATATGGGACAATAGAATATCATACTTGGTTGAACTAATCTATTTAGAAGTAATAATAATTGTAGCACCACAAAAATATATATCATTCGGGCAAGACAAAGGATTTGTTTTTTGATTTGTGACTTACAATATGTTTTTTTAATTAAAATAAGTGGGGAAGGGTCTCAACCCATTATGGTTCAAAAACATTCAACAACAAAAAGTCTTGGAGAATAAATTGGCAAAGCATCTAAGCAAACACCAAAAAGGGGGAAATAGGGAGAATAGCAAAGAAACAACCAATTTAGGCCCGTTCAAAGTACAACCTTGAGATAAACAAAGAAAAAACTAATGAACATTTTGAAACAACAATCTTAATGGACGTTTGAATTGGGACCTAATAGAAAAAAGTGACTCTTTTAAAAAAAAAACCAAGATAATAAAGAGGTAACCAAAGTCAAGAAAAAATATTATTTGAAACATTCTTAGTCACCTTCACATCCTTCTTTTTACAACTGTCTAACCAAAATTGTCTTCATCATTTGAAGATCTAGGTGAAGGACAAGAGGAAACCACTTTAGTGACCACAATCAAGAGAAGGTGGATCGTTGGAAATACAATAGGACAAAATAGCAACATTCAAAACAGTAACTTTATCAGGAACGACAACAAATTCTAACAATCACAACTAGAGAAACACCAAAAAAAACCATCACACCAATATGATCCTTAGAAACAACCACTTTGTTGTTAAACACATTGACAAACAACATAATTGAAATAGAAAAATATGTCCTACCATTCTTCATATTCTATGTCATAACAACTTGTATATGAAGTGATAAAGAATTTGAACAACGTTATCGGAGATCACATATAAGAAAATTCATTTAAATCTAAAACCAAAATAAAATTTAAAATATACCCCTTTGGGCTATGAAAGATTTTCTTTACTGGTTAGACGTAAGTGTTTGGTGGTTAGTTGTAAATGTTGGAAGAAAGATATGAGTAGTCTTTTATGAATTGAAATAAGTTACTTTGATAATCTAACTATTTATATATGCTCTTATTAAAATTATATGATAAGTTGAATTTATGAAATCATTTCAATATTAAAGAAAAATGGTTTATTTCTAATGTAAAAATCATATTTTCTTACATAATTCATCAAATCAATTTAAAATTTAGAGCTTCTTGTTATCATTTATGATAGTTTTTAGAATTTTTATTTGCTAATTATGAAGCAACTAGAAAAGTTGAATCAATATTAAATTTTATAGAGGAATGCAATAGGGGTTAAAAAAAATTTAATAAATAAAAAATTATATATTTTTTATTTTTTTTTATGAACAAGATATTTTATAAGCTATTTTGTATAATTATTAATAATTTTTTTTTTAAAAGTGAAGTAGAACTATTTTAAAATGTAATTAGGAGTAAACACAACACATTGTTAAACATATTTTGACCATTAGAACTATTATTTTCATTTTTGTGTAAGCAACTAATCTAAGATAATATAGAGATTATTCATCAATGTTATCTATCACATTAAATTGGTTTTAAGAAGGAATTGGTGATGGATAAATATAATTGATATTAGGTAGAAAATTTTGGATTTTAATCATGTTGCATTTTTTCTATTCAACTAACCTTATAAGAGATGTGTGACAAGAAAATTTCATAAATGAAAGATTCATAATGTTCAATTTTTTTTGCGGGGGTGGGCTTAATAAAGATAATTATGTTTAATACAAATTAACTTATGTCTAAAATAGTCAATTTATAAATATTTATTTATTTCCTTTGGTGGTATATTAATATATCATAGCATGTTTTCAACTAAGTCTATAAATTGATGAAAACTTATGTAAAATATTTATTTCCTTTGGTGGTATATTAATATATCATAGCATGTTTTCAACTAAGTCTATAAATTGATGAAAACTTATGTAAAATATTTTACATGCAAAAATTTGGTTGAGTTCTTTTAAATGATGAAATTTAAAAAATCTATTATTGTCATGCACAACTACACTACATTCACATGTAAAATGTGTTGAAGTATATTGAAATTATTTTTATAGACTATAAGTTAAATACACTTAGGCTAACCTAGTGGGCTCAATAACCAAATTGCACCTTAACTAATGCACAAGCAATCATGTAAGAAAAAAAATGACCACATTCTCTAAGATTCATTTAGTTTTATATCAAATTTTATTATTTTCTATGTTAGTTTATGTATATTGAAACTACAAGCTATTCTTATAGTTATTGTTCTATATTTTATGAAGACTATCTACATGAAACCCTAATTCCCTGTGAAGACAAGCAAAGCCTCATAAAAATGTATAACATTGATGTTTTAGACATTTTTAGCATTTTCCTCAAAAGGAAATCATTTCCATTACAACACTTCAATTACATCTGAATTCTATTTCATTTAATTCCAAAAGTAGGGTTTGACCTAAGGCAAACCCCTATTCCCAACCATTTTCCCTTCTCTATCATGTGGAGGAACAAGTATAGAGCTGCATTTTTAGGATCAACATTATTTACAAAGACAAACAAGTTTCCTTTTGGATGGTGAAAAGGTTGGAGGACCCAAGTGATGAGTATTCTAATCCCAACAATTTAGGTTGACCTTCTAGGAATAGAGCAAAACATTCACATATTGCTCAAATATAGGTTCGTGGCTTCGTTTGATGATTGTATCTCACTATTTATGCATAATTGCTTCAATTTACATACAATTATCCTAATTTCAGCATTATTAATCAAATCAATTTGATATAAAGGAAAAGAACAGGGACATCTAAAACCCCTAGTTTCTAATCAAAATCTTGGCCTTTTGAGCTTAGATCTATCTATTGGAGTTGAGAAAATACAACACCACAGGAGCCCAAATGATCTCTGCAAGTTGAAAACCTATTACAAGGAGAAGGAAGGAAGCAAATCAAAAAAGAAAGAAATACACAGATTGGGCCAAAAAAATGACTTTGTATGCCCAAGATAGGGCCAAAAAAACCAAACCCCCCTTCAAAACAAGAGGAAGGGGTAGTCTGGTGGCTCTAGCGAGTAGAGGTGGCCAGTGGGTGGTGCTCTAGTGGTGGACGGGTAGAGCCCTAGTGGCCAGGCGGTGGCACGGTGGTGGCCGGCAATGTTTGGTGGGCAGGGTTCTAGCAGGTGGAGCCAAGGTGGCTGATGAGTGGAGCCAGGGCTAGTGGTGGGCGCAACCAAGGCTACCGAGAAAGGCGCGGTGGCCAGGAAAACAGCGCAGGGAGGCTAGGGTCCATCGGCTGGTGGGGAGGCCTAGGGCCATCTGGTGGCCGCAAGCGAGTAGTGAAGGGCCAAGGGCCAGGGAGTCACGGAAGCAATGGTGGGGGCTAGGGGCCAACAGGCGGTGGGGAGCTGGGGAGAAGCGGCGGGCTACTGGCGGGACCGACAGGGGCCGGTAGAAGGGCACCGATGGGGCCGAGGCGGCTAGGAAGGCACGGGGCCTAAGGTTAGGATGGATGACGGTGACCTATTGTGACCTATGGTGGAAAGGGGCCCCATGGTACGTGTGTACCATGGGCTTCCCCCCCAAAAAAAAACTTTTGCCAAAAAATTTTCTTTTTAAAACCTTGCTTTTTTTCGCCCTTTTTTTTTTGCTTTTAATTTTGTCTTTTTTTTCCTTCAAAAATTCAAAATTTGGCATACATACCATATAAAGGCAAAAATATTTATTTATTTAAAAAAAAAAAAATTCTCAAACTATGTGCTAGGGTCGTATGCCATGGATCTGGAGCAAAACATACTCCCAGAGGCTCAGGAACCAAAAAAGGTCAAGTTTTATATGACCATAGGGGTTTTTGGGCCTTCTGATCATGATGGTGAGCTTCATTTAGGCCCAAAGTGCTCAAAAAAAATCCTATCCCTAGGTGCATTAAAAAAACTTTCTGAAACCCCAAATTTGCTTCCAATGCAAAATTTCTCAAAACAAGAGTAGATAGCTACAAATCTTAAGCTCTGATACTATGTTGGAGTTGAGAAAATTCAACACCACAAGAGCCCAAATGATCTCTGGAAGTTGAAAAACCTGTTACAAGGAGAAGCAAGGAAGCAAATCATAGAAGAAAGAAATACATAGAAAATATGCTAAAAAAGAAAGAGCTCAATATTCAAAAAATATGTAATGTAAAAAACCTTCTTCTTACAATGAAGAGAAAGAACTCAACCTTTAATAGGTCAAGAAACCCTAAAAGGGAAAACCTAGGTTTGCACATAATAATTAATAAAAGAATTAATTATTATGCATCTAAAGTTAGCTTAAGTGTAAAAGAGATAAAGGGAACTTAAATAATTAAATAAATATTGTTTAATTAATCAAGTAAATACCTAAATACTCTAACACTATCAAATTTCATATTTCCCTAATGTAAAGGTTTATTAGGAAAAAAATAGTGCTCTTCTTACATGTAATGGTGGAAAGCCTGATTTTTCACCCTTTAGAACATTCTTTCCACATAACTCATAAAGTTTCCCTTTACCTCCTTTGATCACTACTTAGAATTATTTTTTAAAGTATCACAACTATCTAGCTTAGTTTGAATAAGGTCATCCTCCATAGCTAACACAATGAGACCAAAAGCGAAAACCAAAAAGGGAATTTGGATACTAGGTGTATGAAAAGGATAATGTGGGTCAAAATTGGAGAAGGTTCAACTAATACCATAATTAAATATCTACCACTTAAACATTAAATGATTGGCAAATAAGGTGGCTATGACAAGAAATAAAAAGGAAATCTTAAGATTATTCTACTTCATTAGGCCTTACATCAGCAAGGATAATGGCTTGATTTTCATCAAAAATTCATGCGAATTCATCCATATTTAACAATAACTAGAAAACAAGTCAAGATTAGTTATCCTATCTGCTACTTTACTTCCCTCTCTCCATGCGTGATTGGGTCTTACATGGCCAATCCTAGAGAGGAGATCAAGACACTTCGAGATGAGGTGTTCACATTTCCAATTAGGTTTGGCTTATTTTTTGAGCATTAATAGGTTATTCTTTGAATTGTCTTCAATAACATTTCGTCCATACACTATCTCTTGCAGTTACTATTCCATGGTAAACAACTACCACCTCCAAAATGCTTGAGGTTTTGCACCCCAAAGTTAGCCACATGGGGTAGGACCATGTTGCCAATTAGGTCACATATGACCCTACCCCCACTCGCTCTACCTGGAATTAATTTTCCTTGTTATTTTTTATGTAAATATATTATTTTATTTGAATAGGTTATTTTTTCAAGTAGAAAATTAAAGTTCTATTGTATTACTCATTTTTAAATATCTTTATTTAAGATTTTATTATGTTTGATAACCTTTATGATTATTGATTCTTATATTATTTAATAATTTGTTAAGATATATATTTTAAAATAAGTGATTAGTAAACCTTTTTAACATGAACAATGATGCTAGTACAACATGTCCTTCCACTCCACATGAAATGTTTTTGACTTGGAGCTATGAACCGATGAGGTCACAAATGGAAGATCTCATCTGCATTTATCAAAGCTCATGCTCATTCCCGTGAGCACCATTCATTGAAAAAGGAACAAGCCTATGATCACAAGGGCCTAGTAGGGATTTGAACCATGGTGACCACAACAACACCACCACCACTTAACCAACACACTATGAAAGAGAACCCTGAATTCATTAAGATAGTAAAATAACCTTTCCTAAAATTCTTTATTTTTGTAATTTTCCAAAACAATGATGTATTATTTTATCTCTATAGAATCTCTTACCATAATTTGTATTGCTAGATCTTTTTCATGGACAATAATTCTTCTTTTCTTTCTTTCACAACTTCATTACTTACACCTTCATTATTATCATGATGTTACCTACTCATGTAGCGAAATTTGTCGAATTGTAAAGAGCTTTACTACTACTAACATGCTCATTAGTATTACACTTCCACTCCAAGCCATAAAGTATGAGTAAACTTAAGAAATCTAACTTATTACCATCAAATGTTTGACAATCTTATAAAGCACACATACATCATCTTTAAACAGTTACCAACTAAAAACTTCAAAATTTTCTCAAAAGCATTTCTTCCTGACCACCCTTAAACCACACACTAAGCAACATATTAAGCCTAAAGAATAATATACATAAGAATATAATGACCATTTTAACTACTATCTTGAAAAAGATATAAGATTTCGAACAGCGTAAAACATGTGCAATCGTAACAACACTGGTTTTGGGTCATCTCACCATTTCCAATTTGTCTCATCGCAATTGAATCCATACTGTTGATTGCTCATGGTATTATCTCTTTGTCTTCAACATAGATAACGTTTATTTTCCGCGGCACACTATGTTTCATGGGCAGGATTATTAAAAGATATTAATATGTCTGTTTCTGAAATTTCCAGTTTGTCTCATCGCAGTTGATTGGTGGGGATATTATCTCTTTATCCTCAACATAGATTACGCTGATTTTCTGTGGCACACCACGTTTGGTGGTCTAGATTATTGAATTATGAAAGAAATATTTATGTCTGTTTCTGTAATTTGTCTTTCCTCCCAATTTATTGCCTGAAACTCACGCGATGCATGTGGGCAAGATATTAATTGTCATGGGAAGTAGAGAACTGTACATATCCCATAACCCTTATCTCTTTATTCACACAAGGAAAACAAACATAGTATTTATTAAAGAAAATAATTTTATGCATTCATATATTTTTGTTAAAATATAATATTGATTTGGTGATAAAATAAGTATTTATTTATTTATAAAATTATTTATAAGATCAAATCGATGGACAAAGAACAAATTTATGAACTAAGTTCAAATGCACACTTACAAAATGGATCTCACAATTCCAAAATCAAAACTAATAGGAAGACAAAGATTTTATAGATTTCTTTTATTCATTTATCTAAGGAATTTTTTATTTCAACACAAAACTACTTTAAATTGCATAGAAGATTCATAATGTACATGAAAGATAGAACTATATACTTGCACTTGTTATATCAAGTTTTGCGCATTTAATTTTAACCTTGATTTTTTGCAACACTAACAAAGTATTCTAAGATAATTTATAGATTCATTAGCTAGATTAATCTTAGAGCTAAATACTTGTAATTAATTTTTAAAATTTAGATTATTAAAAATTTTCTTATATTTATCATTCCTAACTCATATTTCTAAGATACTTGATGTTAGTATTGATTACTTAATGTATCCTTCGAGTTTTACATATAGTGATCTTAAATTATTTCTCTAGATTTTTGGACAAGATAACATTCAAAATCCTAGCTAATATTCTAAGCTTTGCATTTATGATTTTAAAAAATTACATTATTGATTTTATGATAATTTGATTTTGCTTTTACAAGTGATTTTTTTTTTTTTTTTTTTTCTTAAGTTTTGAACTTTTATTATTTCATGTGTTTGATCCCTCACCCTACTTTTTGATTCTTATTTATATTAGAAAATATTTTTCATGTATTACATCTTCTTCTTTTCCATGGACCATGACACTCCTTACAAAATCCTGCATTATAATGATGCTACTTCTTTTGTAGCCTATTCCACTAGCCTTGTTATTTCTTTGTTTGTATAATCATCTGAATCTACATAGTAAGGATTTTGTTTTGTTTGAGGAGAGTATGCTTTGTTTAGTTATGAAATTTATGTGTTTTGTGATGCTATCTTAATCTCCATATTGTTTCTTTCTTGTCCTAAAATATGGTATCATATGAGGAACCCTAAGATAATGCCTAATGTGAGCTATACTTTCCCTTATAAGACGATTTCATATAATGATTTTTTTCATCTCGTACTTCTCCATTACATGATGATTTAGTTCTTTACGAAGATTGTTACTTAGTATGTCATATTTATCTTTTAGAGATAATGAAACCTCATTGATTTATCTCAATTAAACTGATGTTTTCTTTCTTAATGAAAAATTATTATACAATTATCTAATGATTTTAGTGACACTTCATTACATACCAAGTATTCTTGCTTGTCTATACTACTAATAAAGTAGTGACCACTTGTTAATGTAGCTTGTAAGTTCTAAATTGAAAGAGTATTTAACTTCTGCTAATGTTCACTATGATAATCCAAACAACAAACTATAAATAGAAATATAAATTCCAACTTGAACAACATGAAGATAAATGTACCGCCGTAGTGAACCAAAAATAAAAAATAAAAATCATTGCTTTAAATACCAATAAATTTTAGGAATAGTGCAACACAAGTATACATCTTCTTTAAGCAGGTGCTAACAAAAAGCCTAAAAGCATTCTCAAGAATTAATGAACATTTCTTCATAAAGATACAGCTAAAAAAGTAAATACCATTTTAATTACTACATTACCTTGACAGAGACAACTAAGATTTTAAACAATGTGAAACATGATGAGTCCTCATAAGGTATCTGAGCATTTTCAATATGTCATGCCAGATTATCGAATACAAGGAAAAGATTTTGTTTTTTGGCCATGCCTGAAAAATTGTCTTTACTTCTATTTTATTGCCTGAAACTCACGATTCATGTGGACAAGATATTGCCAAGGAAAGTACAAAGATCTGCTCCATCTATTATTTCATGGGTATGACATCATATATTTCTCCTCTATCCTATCATTATAAGATGTCTCTCAATATGATAAATATAAAGAAGTGAATATTTTTTTTAAGTAAATAATGATAATTTATTCTAAATAACTGATCTAGATAAACAGAAGTTGGGCAGATACTTATTATAAACGAATTAAAATAAAATGATATCAAGTGTACACTTAAATTGTAAATCGATGATGAAGGAATAATATTAGTGATATGATCATTTGATTCATGACCTAAATAAAATAAATAACTTTAATTGATTCCTTCTCTCATTATCTAATCTAGCACATAAAATAATGAAGGCATTCTTTAGTATTACAAGATTGATCCTCATTATTTAAATTTGATTTATTGTACATGTAATTTATCTACATCGTCTGAGAAATGTTCTAATATAATGTGTACTAATAAACTTAGTCATTTTCTTCTTGAGGTGCTAAGGCCTTGGGCCTCCTATGGACCTTTCCATTAAAACTAATGTTACATATATATTAATCATATAAATCTCTACGTTTTATCATTTTCTAGTGCTAAAACCATCCAGACACTAGCATGATATGAAATTTTCTACAAGGCAGATATGGTCCTACAATAGTTTCTTGTTCAATAGTAATTTCTAAGAACTTTTCCATTTCCTACCTCCCTAGGTCAATGGTAACCGATTGGGAATAAACTATATGGATCTTTACCTTGCATGTCTCCCTTGTGCTTGTTACTTTCAATAAAAAATTTCTCATTATCATTCAATCTTACAATCTCTCACATGCCAAGATATATATAAAACTCTGTGTAGTTTACTACAACATTGGTGTTGGCTTTAGTTTCTCTTGTGTGAGTGCACAAACACTAAAACAATAGTCTTCATGAAGCTTTGTATAATTTGATAGAAATATTGTACCATTGACTTCATCAAGCTTCTATAAGTGACTTTTCTTTTTATATTACCTTTCATTCTATTCTTTATTATTGTTATTATAGAACCATTTTATACTTCTCTCTCTCTCTCTCTCTCTCTCTCTCTCTCTCTCTCTCTCTCTCTCTCTCTCTCTCTCTCTCTCTCTCTCTCTCTCTCTCTCTCTCTCTCTCTCTCTCTCTCTCTCTCTCTCTCTCTCTCTCTCTCTCTCTCTCTCTCTCACACACACACACACACACACACACACACACACACAAACACATTTAGACTCTAGTTTGCACTCTTTATATTTTCACTATTCTTTTGATTCCTAGACACACTTATTATAGAAGAGAACATAATATTCTATCATTTTATTCATCTTAGATACTCATGAAAGTAAAAAAGATCTAAGAAAAGTATTAAAAATTCATAGAAAGCTCCTTAGTAGCCTCAATAATTTCTCTCTTATTAGCTTTAGGTTTCTCGAGGATAAATTAAACAATTATTTACATCCTCTTATCCCTTTTTTTTCATTGAATACATAGATTAGAATAATTTTATTCATTTTTTGTTCATTTGGTATCGCCTCTTTTTTCTTTTCTTATTTTCATTGTCTCTTGATATGTAAGTGAGTTAAAATTATAGTAGAAACGTCATTTTTTTTGGTAGAAACATGAGATATCAATTATATTATGTGAGAGGGACAACATCAGAGTGTATGGACATCCAGATATCACAACTTCCTAATAATAAACTCTATGTTATGTTGTCATGTTTCTTATTTCATTCTATTTACACTTCCCAATTTATTTTTCCTATAAATCCCACTACATTAGCTTACTTCCAATCTCTATTAATGCAATACAAAAAATTTAAAGGCAACACCTTTTCATCACTATATTAGTAAGAATATTTAAATATATTAGGAAAAATATTTACATTATTGTTAAAATATAAATTATATCAAATCTTTAAAGTAAAAAATATTATAACTATATGTAAAAAAAAATCCACCACCAAATAAATGCAATCACCATTAAATTAGTTCCATTATGAATCCCACACCACCTAAATTTGCTGTTAAATAAACTTTATGGAAATTTTTGAATTGTGATAAAATAAATTCAATGACAATTGAAAATGAATCATTTAAATTATTTTTTAAATAATCAACATTATCGGTTGACAAAATGTTATTTAATTAGAAAAATTTAAATGTTTTTAAATGAACCATTTCAATTTTAAATCTATAATGGGTTGGGACCCTTCCCCACTTATTTTAATAAAAAACATTATCTATTGACAAAACGTTATTTAAAATTCTACTTAAAATATTTAAGAATCTCAAAATTTATACAGGTAGACTATATCACTTTCTATATTACATTTGCATAATAGAGTGTAGAGATGATTTCCTCCATGCAACAAACTTTTTAATCATGGTTGCATAGGGTCTAGACAAACAATTCTAACAAATCATAAGTGAGGATCTCTAGGTGACCTTTTGTTGGGTGCATGCAAATCACTAGAAAAGATGTCCATAAAAATGTTACCCTACTTTTATCTAAATATTTATCCATGAACTTGTTAAACAACCACATTATTCCAAACACTTTTGGTCAAAATATTTCTTATAATAATTTGAATTCAACTATGTTGTATTTTTCCATTTCAAGAGATATTTGTTTCTTTGACATTCTACTAATATATTTAAATGTACAGAATCCTTATTCATCCTTTAAATTATTTTAATTTTTTATTTCTCTTTAAGAATATTGGATGACCATTATGATTGCATAAAGCTAGTGTTTGTGAAAAAAAACGTCCTACTATTAAAAATCACACTTTTGACAAAAAATATTTCTTTCATATTTTCTTGAGCACCTAAACACAAACCTAAGCATTATTTGCATACCATTTTATAGTATGGTTGCCTTCAAATGCATTGCAAGCACTTATGAGAAATTGGAAATTGGATATATGCATATAGGCTTAAAAAAATATTTAATAAAATATTTGGTTTCAATTTTATTTATTTTTAATTCATGCATATTCAATAATGTAACATATTGAATTTTCAAGATATGGTCTTTATTCCATATCTAACTAGTACCCTAAAGTTGTGCAAATTTACAAACCTTTAAAGCTACAAATTTAATGCAATGTTAGGGTTAAGCAAGAGTTATCTGTCATGTTAGAAGGTGACAAAGTAAATAGTTTAACCCAACTAACACGTGTTTATGAGAATTTGTTCTTTACAATATGATAGAAAATATTTTTTGAGGTAGATTGTAAGAAAACAGCTCAATGGTCTTAGTCGAATGCTCATAAAAAGTGAGCTTGAAAATGACTTCATATGGGACATTAGATTACCATATTTGGGTGAACAACTCCATTTAGAAGTAATAAAAAGTTTAGCACCAATAAAATACATATCATTTGGGAAAGAAAAAGGATTTGTTTTTTGATTTGTGACTTCACAATATTTTTTGTTTATTAAAATAAATGGGGAAGGGCCCCAACCCATTACAGTTCAAAAACATTGAACAACAAAAAGTCTTCACGAATAAGCTGGCAAAGCATCTAAAAAAACAACAAAATAGGAAAACATGGAGTATAGCAAACAAACAACCAAGCTAGGCCCATTCAAAGTACAACCTTGAGATAAACAGAGAAAAATTAAACAACATTTTGAAACAACAAGCTTAATGTATGATTGAGTTGGAACCCAATAGAGGAAAGTGAATGTTCTAAAAAACAACAAGATACTAAAGAGGTAACCAAAATCAAGACAAAATATTACTTGAAACATTCTTAGTCACTTTCACATCTGTCTTTGTACAACTATCCAACCAAAGTTGTCTTCATCATTTGAAGATCTAGGTGAAGGACAAGAGGAAACCACTTTAGTGACCACAATCAAGAGAAGGTGGCTCGTTGGAAATACAATGGGGCAAAATAGAAACATTAAGAACAATAACTTTTGGCAACATTATTCTAACAATCACAACTAGAGAAACACCAAAAAAAACCATCACACCAATATGATCCTTAGAAAGAAACACTTTGTTGTTAAAATGTTCACAAATAACATAATTGAAATAGAAAAACGTGTCTTGCCATCCTTCATATTCTATGTCATAACAACTTGTATATGAAGTGATAAAGAATTAGAAAAATATTATGGGAGATCACATATAAAATGATTCATTTAAATCTAAAACCAAAACAAAATGTAGAATATACCCTTTTGGGCTATGAAAGATTTTCTTTGGTGGTTAGATGTAAGTGTTTGGTGGTTAGCTATAAGTGTTGGAAGAAATATATGAGTAGTCTTTTCTGGGTTGAAAATAAGTAACTTTTATAACCTAATTACTTATATATGCTTTAATTAAAATTATATGATATTTTGAATTTATGAAATTATTTTAATATTAAATGAAAATGGTTTATTTCTAATTTTCTTCAAATCAATTTTAAATTTAAAACTTCTTGTTACCATTTATCATAGTTTTTAGAATTTTTGTTTCCTAATTATAAAGTAACTAGAAAAGTTGAATTAGTATTAAATTTTATAGTGGAGGAATGCAATAGGGGTTAAAATTTTTGTTTTCTTTAATAAATAAAAACTATAGATTTAATATTTTTTTTAACAAAGAAGATATTTCATAAGTCGTTTCTATAATTATTAATAAAATATTTTTTAAAAGTGAAGTGGAATTGTATTAAAATGTAATTAGGAGTAAACACATCACATTGTTCAACATATTTCAATCACTAGAAATATTATTTTCACTTAGTATGTAATAAACTCATCTAAGATAATATATAGATTATTCATTAGTGTTATCTATCATATTAGATTGGTTTTAAGAAGGAATTGGTGATGGATAAATATAATTGATATTTGATATAAAATTATGGATTTTAATTGTGTTGCATTTTTTCTAGTCAAATAACCTTATAAGAGATGTGAGACAAGAAATCTCCATAAATGAAAGATTCATAATGTTCAATATTTATTTTTTTCAGGGGTTAATAAAGCTAATTATGTTTAATACACTTTAACCTATGTCTAAAATAGTCAATTTTGTATTTTGTATTTATTTCCTTTGGTGGTATATTAATTTATCATAGAATGCTTTCAACTAAGCCTATAAATTGATGAAAATTTATGTAAAATATTTTACATGCAAAAATTTTGCTGAGTTCTTTTAAATGATGAAAAAATAAACCTATTATTCTCATCCATAACTACACTACATACACATGTAAAATGTTTTGAAGTATACTATAAGTAAAATACATTTTGGCTGACCTAAGGGACTCAATAACCAAATTGCACCTTAACTAGTGCACAAGAAATCATGTAAGAAGAAATATTACCATATTCTCAAGGATTCATTTAGTTTTATATCAAATTTTATTATTTTATGTGTTATGTTTTCTATATTGAAACTACAAGTTATTCTTATAGTTTTTGCATACTACCAATACAAACTATTTTGTAGTCTTAGATAAGGACTATAATTACACCATAATTTTTTATTTATATATTTTATGAGTTAGATATTTAATAGTTTGATAAAATGGTTAATAATTATTTTTTTAATCTTTAAAATTAAAATTAAATTTAGATATTTTTTCTCATCTTTACACCTAGTTGAGTGTACCAATTTGATTCCTTGGCATTTAGAATTTATATCAATAGGTTAATATAAATTCATTTAGAATGCATAATAAACACTTGAAAAATTTATAGCTCACATTGTGGACCTAAAAGGAAGAATTTAATTGTCTTAACATGACCTCAACATTCTAGGGTGCACACAAATAACTATTTTTTATCTTTGATCTTGGTTGAAAGTCATGGATCTTGGCATACCTAATATGGCTTAACATAAATACTTTATTATCTTTGTAACATAAAAACCAAAATCACATAAGATTTACTTTTATAGTTGGAACTAACTAAATATTTAAGTTGACATAAATGTGAATTTATAAATGAATTAAGTTCAAATCTCCATGTTTAGAATGGATCTCATAATCATACTAAATAAATATTTTATAAAATAATATTTTATAGGTCCTTTTATTTATCATCTAACTAGGCCTTATTATTACAAATAATTATAAATTACTTTAAAATATTTAACAAATTCGAAACTTACATCGAGGCTATAGATATATTTATTAATATAGTTTTAACTATTTAACTTCACCATGTGGTTCAGAATACAATATGATGGTTAAGTTTTGGCATTTTTGATGGTGCCACAAACTTCAAATCCCCTTTGGGTTGATTGTGAACCGTTGCATAATTCATGTTCATGGTTTTGCATGTGTTCATCCCTATGTTAGACCCTCACTAAGCTAGTCTACTCATGGGCTTTATGCCCCTTCTGGGCTATCCTTCTCATGAACCTAAATTATTGTTGTTATAATGTCAAATAAGAGGTGAAGGTTCCCAGTCTATGACCTCACTTTTCAATGGGCTAGACTAAAAAAACATGTAGCCAAAAAAGATATATATTAAACGCCAACATTTAAACTATTCCTAGCTCTTATTCGTTGGATACTTTATGTTAATATCAAAATTAATTAATTTTTCTTATTCTGATTAATTCAAGAAGGATAGAATCGAACCTTTTAGATATCCTCTAAATAGCAACTACCTAGGCACATGAGAAGTGCACACCCAGCCAAGAAACTGCAGAAGATCAAAACACACTAAATCCTAATAGATGAGTAGGATAAAGAAGCATAAAATAGAGAAAGCATCAAAAACCCTTCCAAGATATGAAGGAATGGTCTATTGAATGGGGGCATTATCATCATAGCATTCATGGCATAAAACTTTAACTCTCTCAAAAAGTAGAATTTTTTGTTAGAATCTTTCGCTAAGGTCAAAGTAACCTAATCTCAAGTAGCCTTAAATATAGATGTGAGGGGGTCCAATGCAATAGAAGAAGGATTCAAGTGTCTCTTCCTCTTCACCTTCCTCCATTATATCTCCTATTGGATTACATGTACAGAGGCCAAATTCCTCATTGGCTTTTCCTGGCTTAGAGCAGTCATTTCCTCTACCTTTTTGTCTTAGAGCCTCCTGATTTTCCTTCAACTCAACCACTTCTCTCCTCTCATCCCTTTGATAATTTTTTTCATTAAGATCCTTAAGCTTCTTCTCCATAATCTTGCATGATTTTTATTACCTAGCCATGTCACTCGTAGCCTTCTATACCCTCTAACCATATTTATCGAGCACCCAACTATCACATCAAACCTCTACTTCAAACACCACTTCAAGACCATTGATCTTCTTTCTGTCCACACTCAATTGGGACAGGAGCCACTGAAAAACTACATCTTGTTTATCAACTACCCCAGCTATCTTAGAAACTTTGTCAACTGCAGCAAGGGAGTCAAGCTTGGGAGTAGAAACACACCAATGAAGAGGACTCTAATGGCAGGGTGAATGGGGATTTATCCTCAAAATTATTTGAAGATCAATTAGAACCTATGGTCAAGGAGGACTTAGAATCCTCAAAATCCACATCCTCGTTGGACTCCACCAAATGAATTTCCTTTGAAGAGGGGGCAAGAGGTTTTTTCTATTTAGCCCCACGAATAGGGTTGAACCAAGTAGGGACAAGTTTGGTCTTGGATGAGGAAGATAAATGGGGATCAATTTTTTAAATAGGGGACCAAAAAGGTTGAGAAATAGGTTAGAGTCTCACATGTTGTGATGCAGGAGCATCCTGACTTCCAAAGTCATCAAGCTTGTGGAAGACAAAGCTCAAAATAAGGTCTTGACATTTGGTGAGAAATTTTTATTCCTTGATGTAAATATTTATGTTTCCTAAGTTAACAAATAAATTACAGAGATGATGATTCATAAGTCTAGAAGGTCAAATAGATAATACGGGTTCATTGGTATTTACAAATTGTAAGTGAATATGTCTTGTTAGGCATGAGAGATTTTAGGGATAATTTATGGAAAGATTTTAGGATCTAAAACAAAATCTATTTGTTCCTAAAGTGTATAAAGACCTTGTAAGCCTACAGAGAAAAAAGAAAATAGTGCATAGAATATAGGCAATAGGAAGGCATAAGTCAATTAGTAGAATAGAAGAGAGGCCAAGGCAAAGAATGTTCATTTAACATTAAAATTTGGAAAAATAGTTTCCATATAACACAATTTGATTTATTGAAGAGAATATGCACCATTTTTTGTGCTTGGCAAACATCTTTGTCTATGCATTTTATATTGTGATGAATGTATTAAATGTTAAGTATGAATGGAAACTTAATCAATTTGTGAGAAGTTGCTCAAGAATCCAAGTGATATTCGTATGTGTTTAGAATATGTTTATTCACTGTTGCATTTTATGGTTCATCATTTTTTATATTAGAGTCAAACTGTTTCTATGCCTATGTTTTTAATTACTTTAGTAGGGAGAAAGTCCTAAACCCTCACAAAAAAATAAAACTTTAGAGTAGCTAAACAGTCATTGGCATTAGACAGCCAAACACCAAAAAAGCATTGAAATATCTCTCAAAAGTAATTAAAAACTATCATACCCATATAGCTAAATGTAATAACCCTATCTATCCTCCTTGTATCCATATTACAACTACTAGCATATAACTATAAAGAGTCCATAATAGCATTAAAGTACTTAATCTGAATATAAACAACCAAAATAAGTCACACAAGCCTATTTAAATAATTGTCCTTAGTTATAGAGCAGAAAATAACACTAATAGAACTAGAACAAAAACTAACACTATTAGATTTTGTAATTAAAATAGCTCAAAAAAGGAACCAACCTAACATCATCCTAGTCATTCTTAATGGGATTCTAGTTCCTCACAATACACTCCACCTACACTTGCTAGATCTCAGGGTACAACATGTCCTCTTTCTACTCATTCAAAGGAAAACAGCCTATTCTTTTATGATGAAGCATGAATAATATCTATCTTAATCGAAGATAGTGCAATAATACTTGAGTGTGATTAGATTAGATCCACTCCAGGGTTATCTCATCATAGATGTGGAGCTCTTTATCTCAAAGTAGGACAAGTAAAAAATGACAAAAGATAAATCAATCTTGTAAGGCAATAGCCAGATAGAGTTTATATTATTAGTATGTAGATGTTTGATATAAAGGTTTGGATTTTAAGAGTCATGCTAAAGCATTTAATTATTTGTATTATTATTTCTAATTATGGGATCAATTCCACAATCAAACATACGAGTATACTAGAGCTTAAGGCAGCTCTCTTTTGATTTGCCAGCCATTTTAGGTGATGGGATATCTTTATTTTCAGAAATAAGGGAATGTTGGAAACAATGAAATCTCACAAGCAAGCAATAAGATAGTCAAGGATTTAATTTTGACCTTGCTTCAAGCTTTGGAAAAGTTACTAGAAAAAGCATGAAGTTATCGCTAAGCACAAAGAAGTCATCAAAAGGAGATCTAAAGAAAATAAATTTAAGAACGAAAATATATACTTCAAGAATTTCTCCAAGAAGGAGTAAGGGTTACCAAAGTGAAGATAGTATCCACGAAGAATTGTCACCACTATTAAATAAAGAGAGCTTAAGTGTCAATCAAGATACCAAGTTTTGTGAGTCACTTACAAAGGGGAAGATCATTGAGATAGAAGTATTTGTATGAAGAAAAAATATTTGATACCATGTCTATTTTTTATTTTGTTAGTTGATGCAATAGTTAAATTATATGTAGTGATCGATGAGTGTGTTACAATGTGTTTTTGATCTCTTTGAAAATGAGATCCATTTAGACACTGAAATGCACATGTGAGAAATTATTCTTTGGTAGTAGAGTTTTTTTTTGGTGGTATAATAAAAAATTTCTTTCATCAATGATTTGGAATTTAACACCTAGCCTGAGTATTGAGGAAGTCTTGTCAAATCATTTATGAAAGAATACACTCAAATGATGGTAATAGAGTGTGCACTCAGCCAATAATGAATTGTGTAGATTTAACACAAAAAAAGGATTTCCACATGTGATAACTTGACAAGATGAGACCACAAATCAATTTTGAATCAGTGATTTGTATTGCAAGTTGTGTTGAATTAGCATATCTTAGCATCGACCTATAGATCATCATCTTCAAGATCCAAACAAATTTTGGGATTGCTAGGATCATTGGTATATAGTTGCAAAAATAGAGCATTTGTCAAATGGTGATCAAGTCATTGGTTCATTATTCAAAAGATAAGTAAAGTGTAGTTTGCAGTTTACACCAAAGTTGTATATGCTAGCATATACATTGAAGTTAATGTTTGAAAGGAACATGGAGCAAGTATACTACTATAGGTAGTGGTTGAATCCTTGAGTTGAGAGATGTGAAGAATGGAGATCAACAATAGATGTCTAGATCTGGTAGTAGTAAGGAGATTTTGTAGGACTTTGATATTTTGATAACCATTGCTTGATTTTTATAGTGTTTATGACGGTTTGGTTATAGAGATCTAATCAAGAGGTTATTGAAGTAACACATTTGGAGGATGAAATGGTGGGCTCAATCTAATCAGAATCTTGGTATTTTGAGCTTATATCTATCAAATTTCACCTTTCACTAATGTAAAGGTAATTACGAAAAAATTAGTGGTCTTCTTACATGTAATGGTGCAAACCCTAATTTTTCACCCTTTACAGAATCCTTTCCACATAACTCACAAGGTTTCCCTTTACAACTTTTGACCACAACTTACAATTATTTTTTAAAGCATCACAACTATCTGGCTTAGTTTGAATAAGGTGAACCCCCATAGCTAACACAATGAGATCAAAGGCAAAAACCAAAAAGGGAATTTGGATTCTAGGTGTATGAAAAGGATAACATGGGTCAGAATTGGAGAAGGTGCAACTAATATTACCATAATTGAATGCCTGCCTCCTAAACATTGAATGATTTGAAGATAAGGCCTCTATGACAAGAAATAAAAATGAAATTTTAAGATTATTTTGCATCATTAGGCCTTATATTTGCAAGGGTAATGGCTTGAATTTCATTAAAAATTTCATGCAAATTCATCCATATTTAAATATGATTGGAAAACAAGTCAAGATTAGTTATCCTATATGCTACTTTATTTCCCTCTCTTCGTGTATGACCGAGTCTTACATGGCCAATCCTAGGGAAGAGATCAAGACACATGACAATGAGGTGTTCACATTTCCAATCAGGTTTGGCTTCTTTCTTTAGCATTAATATAGTATTCTTTGAATTTCCTTCAATAATGATTCATCCATACCCTCTATCTCTTGCAATTACTATTCCATGATATAAAAACTACCACCTCTGCAATGCTTGAGGTTTGCACCCCAATGTTAGCCACGTAGGCTAGGACCATATTGCTACTTTAGTCATGTATGGCCCTACCCCCACTCGCTCAACCCATAGTTAATTTTCCTTGTTATTTTTATGTAAATATATTATTTCATTTCAATAGGTTATTTTGTCAAGCAAAAAATTAAAACTCTATTGTATTGCTCATTGTTTTAAATATTTATTTAAGATTTTATTATGTTTAAATAACTTATATGATTATTGATTCTTATATTTATTTAATAATTTGTTAAGATATACATATTTTAAAATAAGTACTTAGTAAACTTTTTAACATGAATGATGATGCTAGTACAACACACCCTTCCACTTCATGTGAAATTATTTTGACTTGGACCTATGAATCGATGAGGTCACAAATGGAAGATCTCATCTTCATTTACCAAAGCTCATGCTCAATCTGCGAGCACCATGAATTTGCAAAGGCACAAGCCTACAATCATAAGGGCCTAGTGGGGGTTTGAACCATGGTGACCAAAACAACAACAACACCACTTAACCAACACACTATGAAAGAGAACCTTGAATTTATTAAGATAATAAAATACCCTTTCCTAAAGTGCTTTATTTTTCTAATTTTCCAAAATATTGATGTATTATTTTATCTCTATAGAATCTCTCACCATAATTTGTATTGCTAGATCTTTTTCATGGACAATAATTCTTCTTTTCTTTCTTTCACAATTTCATTACTTACACCTTCATTATTATCATGATGCTACCTGTTCGTGTAGCAAAATACACTAAATTGTAAAGAGCTTTAATGCTAACATGCTCATTACTATTACACTTCTACTCCAAGCCATAAAGTATGAGTAAACTTAAGAAATCTAATTTATTACGATCAAATATTTGACAATCGTATAAAGCACACATACATCATCTTTAAACAGTTACCAAATAAAAACTATAAAATATTCTCAAAAAACATTTCTTCATAAAAATAAGCCACCCTTAAACAACACATTAAGCAACATATTGATCCTAAAGAATAATATATATAAAAACGTAAGTATCTCTCAAAAAAGAGATATAAGATTTTGAATAGTGTAAAACATGTGCAGTCGTCACAACACTGCTTTTGTCTCGTCGCAATTGTTTCATGTGCAGGATTATTAAAAGATATTAATGTCTATTTCTGAAATTTCCAGTTGATTGGTGGGGATATTATCTCTTTATCCTCAACATAGATTACGCTGATTTTCTGTGGCACACTATGTTTGGTGGTCTGGATTATTAATAATATGTGTCTGTTTCTGTAATTTGTCTTTCCTCCCAATTTGTTGCCTGAAGCTCATGCGATTCATGTGGGGAAGATATTGATTGCCATGAGCATAAGCATTATCTCTTTGTGTGGGAAAATAAATATAGTATTAATTTCATGAAATTTCTACATTTTTCTTATCATTTGATTGGGTGAACAATTTTTTTCATCAAAAAAATTGTTCATACAATCAAATTTACAAATATAATATTTTTTAAAGAAAATAATTTTATGCATGCATATATTTTTGTTAAAATATAATATTGATTTGGTAATAAAATAATTATTTATTTATTTATTAGAATTAATTAAAGTTATTATTTGAATTACTTGTTATTTTTCATTTTCTTTCAAAATTCTACAGTTTTGTATTTCTTATATGGACTAAAGTAAACAAATGATTATTTTAGAAATATGCTAATAAAAATTTATATAAGATCTTTCTTTCTTTTTAATGTGAGATATGACTAAATATATTGAAGTAGCTTAAGTGAAATTCGAAAAACAATCAAAGATCAAATTGATGGACAAAGAACAAATTTATGAATTAATTTCAAATTCACGCTTACAAGATGAATCTCACAATTGCAGAATTGAAACTAATAGAAAGACAAAGATTTTATAGATTTCTTTTATTCATTCATCTAAGGAATCTTTTTTATGCAACATAAAACTACTATAAATTGCATAGAAGATTTATAATGTATATGAAAGACAAAACTATATACTTGCATTTGGTATTTTAAATTTTGAGTATTTAATTTTAATGTTGATTTTTTGTGACCTTAACAAAGTATTCTAAGATAATTTGTAGATTCATTAGCTACATTGATCCTAGAGCGAAATACTTGTAATTTTTTAAAGAAAATTTGAGCATTTAAATTTTTATCATATTTATCATTCCCAACTCATATTTCTAAGATACTTGATGTTAGTATTGATTAGTTAATGTATACTTCGAGTTTTACATAGTGATTTTAATTTATTTCTCTAGATTTTTGGACAAGCTAACATTCAAAACTCAAGCTAATATTCTAAGCTTTGCATTTATGATTTTAAAATATTACATTATTGATTTTATGATTTTTATTTGATATTTGATTTTTCTCTTACAAGTGATAGATTTTTTTAATTTTCTTAAAGTTGGAACTTTCATTATTTCATATTTGTTTGATCCCTCACCGTACTCTTTGATTCTTATTTACATTAGTGGATATTTTTTATGTACCATGACACTCCTTACAAAATCATGTTTTATAATGATGCTCATTCTTTTTTAGCCTATTCCACTAGCCTTGTTATTTCTTTGTTTGTATAATCATTTGGATCTACATAGTAGGGATGTTGTTTTGTGTGAGGAGAGTATGCTTTGTTTGGTTATGAAATTTACATGTTTTGTGATGCTATCTCACTCTCTGAATTGTTTCTTTCTTATCTCCAAATATGGTATCTTATGAGGAACCCTAAGATAATGTCTAATGTGAGCTACATTTTCCCTCATAGGATGATGTCATATAATGATTTTTTCATCTCGTAATTTTCCATTACATGATGGTTTTGTTCTTTATAAAGATTGTTGCTCAATATCTCATATTTATCTTTTAGACACAATGAAACTTCATTGCTTTATCCAAATTAAACTGACATTTTATTTCTTAATGAGTTATTATACAATTACCTAATGACTGTAGTGACACTTCATTACATACCAAGTCATTCTTGCTTGTCAATACTACTACTAAAGTAGTGACCACTTATTAATGTAGCTTGTAAATTCTAAATTGAAAGAGTATTTAACTTCTACTAAGATGCTCATTATGATACTCCAAACAACAAAACTATAGAAATATAAAATTCCAACTTGAACAACATGAATATACATGTACCTCTGTAGTTTAAAAAAAAATAAAAAATCATTGTTTTAATTACCATTAATACTAATAAATATTAGCAATAGTGCGACACAAGCATACATATTCTTTAAACAGGTGCTAACAATAAGCTTAAATACATTCTCAAGAATTAATGAACATTTCTTCATGAAAATACAGCTAAAAAGGTAAATACCATTTTAATTACTACCTTACCTTGACAGAGACAATTAAGATTTTGAACAACGTGAAATATCTGAGCATTTTAAATATGCATTGCACACAATATTATCTCTTTATCTTCATCACAGATTGCCTTCGGTTCTGTCATGCCAGATTATCGAATACAGGAAAAGATTTTGTTTTTTGGCCGTGCCTGAAAATTGTCTTTACTTCTGTTTTATTGCCTGAAACTCACAATTCTTGTGGACAAGATATGTTTTTTCATGGTTATGACATCATATGTTCCTCCTCTGTCCTATCATTACAGGATGCCTCTCAATATGATAAATATAAAGAAGTGAATATTTTTTTAACTAAATTTAATGATAATTTATTGTAAATAATTGATCTAGATAAATAGAAGTTGGGCAGATACTTGTGATAAATGTATGAAAATTAAATGATATCAAGTGTACATTTAAATTTTAAATCAATGATGGAGGAATAATATCAGTGATATGATCATTTGATTTATGACAAAAAAAACAAAAAACAATAGCTTTAATCTCATCCATTCTCTCATAATCTAAGCTAGCACATAAAATAATGAAAGTGATATTTAGTATTACAAGATTGATTCTCAATATTTTAAATTTTATTTGGTGTACATGTAATTTATCTATCTTATGTGAGAAATGTTCTAACGTAATATATATTAATAAACTTAATTATTTTCTTCATGAGGTGCTAAGGCCTTGGGCCTCCTATAGACCTTTTTGTTAAAATTTATGTTATATACATATTATTCATATAATTCTCTAGGTTTAATCATTTTCTAGTGTTAAAACCATCTAGACACTAGCATGATATGATATTTTCTACAAGGCATGCTATGGTCCTACAATAGTTTCTTGTTCAATAGTTATTTCTAAGTACTTTTCCATTTCCTACCTCCCTACGTCAATAGTAACCATTTGGGAACAAACTATATGGATCTTTATCATGAATATCTCCCTAATGCTTGTTACTTTCTATACAATTTCTCCCATTATCATTCAATCTTACAAACTCTCACATGCCAATATATATATAAAACTATGTGTAGTTTACTATAACATTGGTGATGGCTTTGTTTTCTCTTGTGTGAGTACACACACTAAAACAATAATCTTCATGAAGGTTTGTGACATTTGATAGCAATCTTGTACCATTGGCTTCATCAGCTTCTATAAATAACCATTTTTTGTTTAATATTATATTGCCTTTCATTCTATTCTTTATTATTATGATAAAGCACTTCTATAGTTATCTTGGCATCTCTCTCTCTCTCTCTCTCTCTCTCTCTCTCTCTCTGACACATACACACACACATTTACACTCTAGTTTGCACTCTTTACATTATCACAATTCTTTTCATTCCTAGATACACTTTTTATAGAAGAGAACATAATATTCTATCATTTTATTCATTTTAGATACTCAAAAAAGTAAAAAAGATTAATTTCTCTCTTATTAGCTTTAGGTTTCTCAAGGATAAATTAAAGAATTCTTTACATATTCTCATATTTTTATTTTCATTTCATTGAATACATAGATTAGAATAGTTTTATTCATTTGGTATCACCCACTTTTCTTTCTTTCTTATTTTTATTGTCTCTTGACATGAACACGAGATATCAATGATATTGTGTGAGAGGCACAACATCAGATTGCACTCTATGTTGTGTTTTCATGTTTCTTATTTCCTTCTATTTGTACTTCCCAATTTAGTTTTCCTATAAATTTTAATACATTAGCTTTCCTTCTAATCTCTATTAATGCAATACAAAAATTCAAAGGCAACACCTTTTCATCACTATATTAGTAAGCATATTTAAATCTATTAGAAAACATATTTACAATATTGTTAAAAGATATATTATATCAAATATTTAAAATATAAAATATTATAACTATATATAAAAAATACAGTCCACCACCAAATAAATGCAATCACCATTAACTTAGTTCCATTATTAATCTTACACCACCTAAATTTGTTGTTAAATGAAAATTTTGAATTGTGATAAAATAAATTCAATAACTATTAAAAATGAATCATTTCAATTGTTTTTTAAATAATCAACATTTGACAAAAACAAATATCCTAATACCTTATTTGAAGAAAAATCGCACAACTTTTGACAAAAGTTATTCTTTCATACCAATTTATAGTATGGTTGGCTTTCATACTTAAACATTCTTTGCATACCAATTTAGAGTATGGTTGGCTTCAAATGTGTGGCAAGCACTTATGAGAAATTGGACATATGCATATAGGCCTCACAAAAATATTTAATAAAATGTTTGGTTTCAATTTTTTTTTTAATTCATGCAAATTCAATAGTATCATGTATTGAATGTTTAAGATATGGTATTTATTCCATATTGACGTGTACCCTAAAATTGCGGAAATCGCAAACCTATAAAGCTGCAAATTTAATGCAACGTTAGGGTTATGCTCGAGTCATTTGTCGTGTCAGAAGACGACAAAATAAATAATTTAACTCAACTAGCACGTGTTCTCTCACGATTAACAAAGCCGCCCATTATTAGTCGATTGCAAACATGTAGTCACAATGGAATCATGGGAGCAAATTTTATATCTGTTTTTTTATGGAAATAACTGGTTAACTTAAACGTCGACATTTTAACATTATATGAAAGCATATATTTAAATTTGGAGTCATTTTTTAAATAAATAAAGAGTTTAGTTAAGTCAAAATAATTGCTGGGTATTAGGAGGTAGATCTAATTTGTTATATGAAAATTAGTTCAATTAATTATTAAAGAATTTAAATTTCATAACATATTTTTATATCAAAATTAGTTTTAGGGAGAAAGGATTTAGTATATGAGTACGCTTTAATAGTTCTTATATCATTTGTTGATTTAACGTTTAATGATTTTTAATAAGATTGAATCAATAGTTGTATTCTAAAGTTTTCCGTGTTGATGATAAGGGTCTATAATTGAATGGAATGTATTCTTTAGATTTAAAAAATTAACAAATGTGAGACCATATCAGTGTATCAATAAGACATGACTTACCATACATTATTGATCTCTCCCTTTTTGGGGTCTTTTTGAACACCTTGACAAAGAGAATGCTAGTGTGGCCTTGAAACCTTAATTATAAGGGACTTGCCAAGTAAACTATTGTAAAAAATTTAGGGTGATTTGAAATTTTCACGTAAGATATTGAGAAGCATGAAGATAGGGTGCTTATCTATTGGGTCGTCTCCCCTAATCATTACTAAAGAGATATTTGGAATTGAAGGTACTTGACTATGTCAAAGTTAGTCCCAATCATTAATAAAGAGTTCTACTTTGTTACATCAAACTTAGATGAATGGTACTTCAAAGGATTTGAATGTAGTCAAGAAGCACACTATCATCCTCACCACTCTGCTTAAATACCGCATGCTTTAATGATTAACCAATCAATAAGAGTTATACACATCTTCTATCAAGAAGTAGTCTATTTTTATCTTGTCGCTGACCGAAATTTTCATTTGACCTTTAAATTCAGCAATATTTAATAATAGATTATCCTCACTAACTAGGATGAGTTGTACTTTCAAATGATTTGATTGTAATCAAGTACAATATCATCATTAATAGCACATGCTTTAATGATCAACCAATCAATAATAGATATACACATCATTTCTTTCAAAAAGTAGTATATTGTCATCCTCCTATTATTGACCAAAATTTTCATTTGACTATAAAATTCAACAATATTTAGTAATAGACCATCTTCATGAATTAAGAATGAATAATACTTTCAAAAGATTTGGGCGTAACTAAGAAGTAAAATATCATCCTCATCACTTTGTGCAAATGTCACATATTTTAATGATCACCCAATCAATGACAATTATACTCATCATTCCAATGTTCTCTGTGGGGGGGGATTATTTGCACCCACCCCATAGAGTAATATGAGTGTTGACTTATAATTACAATATAGGGTAGGTGCAAATAATCCCCCTCATAGTCAAAACCCATCATTCCTATCAAAAAGTAGTATATTGTTATCTTTTTGCTATTGACAAAATTTTTTATTTGGTCATAGTATTCAACAATATTTAATAATTGACCAACCTCACTAATTAAGATGAATTGTATATTCAAAAGATTTGACAGTAATCAAGAAGTATACTATCATCCTCATCACTTGTTTAAATATCACATACTTTAATGATTAACTAATCAATAACAATTATACATATCATTTCTATCGAAAAGAAGTATATTTTTATCTTCTTACTATTGACCAAAATTCTCATTTGACCATTAAATTCAACAATATCTAATAATAAATCATCCCCAGTAATTAAACTCAATCAATTAACTAACCAACCATAGAATAAATTTTAACGTTTTAAATTTTTTAATTGATGAAAACTGATAATAAATTTTAAAATTTACAGATTGGTGTGTATGTATAATATCAAAATCTTTTCATAAAGCACTGAGTGAGTCAACCGTCAAATCTTATCCCTTTTCCATTTGCTTCAAAAGTTCGCATCGAGGGTCGGGATATTGTAACCCGTATCAGAGAGTTTTCCGTTCCAGCAGCAAGAAGATGATGCTCCGAACGTTTGCAAGCATGGCCACACCATGAGTTTCTCCTGGTCTTCCAGTGAAAGAAATCCCGGGGTCCTATGGCCTGCCCTTAGTCGGCTCTCTCGTCGACCGCTTCGACTACTTCGTCACGGAAGGCGCCGAGAACTTCTTCAAGACCCGCATACACAAATACAAGAGCACTGTATTAAGAGTAAACATGCCGCCTGGTCCGCCCATCGTATCGGACCCCCGGGTGATAATGCTCCTGGACGCCAAGACCTTCCCCACTCTCTTCGGCCTCACCAAAGTCGACAAGAGAGACGTGCTCACCGGAGCCTACATGCCCAGCACCGATTTCACCGGCGGCTACAGGACAGCTGTCTACCAAGACCCCTCTGAAAAAACTCACGGCAAGCTCAAGGCCTTCTGCTTCGAGGTGCTGAAGATGTCCCGCCCAAGGATCCTGCCCGAATTTGCCAGGGCATTCGAAGAGCTGTGCGTTGAAGTCGAAAAGGAATTCGAGAAAGAAGGCAAGGCGTCTTTCAGCGGGCAGGTCGACGATCTGATATTCAATTTTCTCTGCCGGGCTCTCGTCGGGGTAGATCCAGTGGCCCCTGGCCCGGGCAGTCTGGTGACCGAAGGACCCACCTATGCGACCACCTGGCTCGCGCCTCAAGTTGCCCCAATCGCTAGCTCTGGCGTTTTGCCCAAGGTTCTCGACGAGCTCACAATACACTCAATTCCACTTCCCTTCGCTCTCGTCTCCGGGAACTATCAGAAGCTTTATGATTTCATCGACAAGCGCGGATCGCCAGTTCTCGATATGGCAGTTAAAGACATGGGTATTCCAAGAGACGAGGCCTGTCACGACCTCCTCTTCAACCTCGGCTTCAACTCCTTCGGTGGAATGCTCATCTTTTTCCCCAGTATTGTCAATTGTATTGCCAAGGCGGGCGGAGATTTGCATAGAGAGATCGCTATAGAAGTGCGCGGAGCAATGGAGGCAAACGGAGGGCTGAATATGAAGGCGTTGGAGTGCATGCCGCTTGTGCGCTCTGTGGTGTACGAAGTGCTGAGGATGGAGCCACCTGTGCCGTTGCAGTACGCGCGGGCAAAGAGGGATTTCATGGTGGAGTCGTACGAGGCGCAGTATGAGATAAAGAAAGGAGACCTGCTTGGTGGGTATCAGCCTCTGGCTACAAAGGATCCTCGTGTTTTTGCCAATGCCGAGGAGTTTGTCCAAGGGAGGTTTCTTGGAGAGGAAGGGGAGAACCTTTTGGAGTATGTGCTGTGGTCTAACGGGCGGGAGACAGAGGAGGCGACAGCTGCTAATAAACAGTGTGCTGGGAAGGATATTGTTGTTATGGTCGCCAGGCTTCTTGTGGCGCATCTCTTTCTTCGCTATGATTCTTTCGCTGTTGATGAATCCTCGTCCTCCGCCATTTTTACACAGCAGGTATTTGGAACAATCCTGAGGGACGGCTGTAGTTCTTTTGCTTCTTAGGCTTTTTCGAAAATGTAAATCTGGGCACAGGGCAACTTCCCTGACCAAATAATGAATAGAAAGACGATGTTTTATAAAATCTTTTACTGTTATGGTTTTAAATCATTTATGTATTTAAAAATAAATAAATGATGTCTTTTTTGATCTTGTATTTGGATTGTTTTACATTTGTGATAATTTGTTGGTTTTTTTTATTTTTTAAATTCTGTGTTTCAATGTAATGAGCTAATTAATTAGAATATGTGCTACTCTTTATGATGATTGTCAGGTCTAATTTGAAAATTATGTACGTTACCAACAATATATTTAAGCTTTTTAAATTCTAATCATGGTATAACTTTCATTTCTTTTGTATAATCAACTCTAATATTAAAGATTTCCATGATATTAGATTTTTGTAGTTCATAATAATTGTTGTTTTTTGGTTTTGGAATCAACTGGTTGCTTCAAGATACAATTGCTGTTGAATTCAGAAGCACAACACAACAATTAAAGATTCCTTCATAATAAATAGTAATATATGAGGAAGGGCACCACCATATGGGGAATTGGGGTTAGATTTATGACAATTGAATGATAATATTTTTTTGTTTGTTTTTTCATGTCAATAAAGATTGAAATTATGAAGTTAAATAAAATCATTTGCTGAAATTAGTATTCTTTTATGTTTACAAAAATTTATATAAAAGACACTCCATTAATTATGGATGCTTATTTCATTTAAATCATAAATTCATTTAGAAATATCTATCTCAAGAATCATATCTTTCAACATCTTTTAGATGGAATTTTATAAAAATAGGTAGATAGTTTAACAAGCATTTAGGTTATATTTAAGAATTTGTTACATTACCTTTTAACTATTGTATATTTCAATTTGTTTTCTTTTAATTTTATTAAAAAATATAATAATAACTATATCTGTATTTGTAATTTATTATTTATATATGAAATACATATACTTATGCTATGTACTAAAATATATTTAAAATGTCTAAAATTTTAGATACTCTTTTATCTTAATTTTGAAATAAAATTATTTATTAAATATGAAGTCATATAATTATCTGATAAGGATTATTATTTTTATATTTTTATTCCTTTTATTCACTAAATTGATATCATTAAAATTTTTTTACCCATGTGCATAAATATCTTGTAGACTTGGTATGTCAACTCTTTGATAGCTTTTGTTAACACTCATACCAAATGTTGCATTCTACTCCTTATTATTGTAGTTATAAATCACACAATAATTAGATGAATATAAGTAATATTTATGCATTTGAATTTTAACAAAAAAAGATGTACATGCAAATCAACATAAGTTTAACATAAAGTAAGTCCCATTATTATTCTATGCACATTTGATTGTATTTATCAATTAATTAAGTGAAAATTGTGTACTATTTCTAATTAATTAATAAATACAATCAATTGTACATTATCAATAGACAATACATAACAAAAAGAATTTAATTAATCCAAATATAAAAGAAAAATGATATAAATGATTTTTTTTTTTTCTTTTCTTTTCACATTGAACTTAATAAATTTATCTTTCAATATTTGAAAGTTTTTTTAAGAAAATCTATTTAACATGACAACATAATAGTTAAATATTAAGAGAAACACAAGTTAATTTGAAAGCAATATTAGACATTTAAAATGGTCCAAAGAAAATACTTTCCTTTCAATTAAATTTACATGATTTAAAAAATAATTCTTAGATAAGAAAGAAAAAAATTGTATATATATATATCAAAATCGAGATAGACATTTCTTTTAAAAAGGCATGAAGTTGTCAATGGGCCCTTGGTCTACTGGTGAAGTTGAATGGCTCCAAATGAGCCCACTAGGGATCAAGTCTTGTCAAGATCGTACCCCGGGTGAATTGTCTGTCATGCTCATAGGTCTGGACAACCAAAGAGGATACGAAACCAGAGTTTAGACTAGTATATTTACGAAATCCCACAAAAAACTAAAATTGGGCATAAACAAAAAGGCCAAAAAACTTTGAAATCCAAAATTATTTGAGGGAATTTTTCCCAACCTTCTCATACACAGATTTATCAAAATGCTCCTCCACCCTAGATGGAGCTACCAAAACCACTGCAACTTCGACCTGATTCTCATCCCAAGATTTTTCAACCTTCGAGAGGTGGACCACCTTTACTAGCTGGGGTTTATGCACAAGAAGGAAGTGCACAACATCAAATACTACAGATACTCTTTTCGCCTCCACCCAAGAAGTAAACTCTGCAAATAGGCTTAATTCTAGAGCTAGAGATAAAATCCCACAAGGGGGTAAATTATGTACACCTCGTTTGTAGTGCAGTTAGGTACCTCTCGCAAGGAGTACGAGGTAGTCTCATATTGCTCTAACCCATCTTTAGAACCATACATAGATGGTTGGCATCATGGACTATAAAAGACCCTTTCCTTTCCTTTACTATTACAAAATTGGCCACTTGGCAAAAGAAATTAATATGGATGTCATTAAACATCGTATTCAATTTTTCACCAAACTAATTTCATACTTCCATGATTGCTTCCTTTTAGGCTATCTGATTAAAGTGATCATATTGAGCAAATTCCTTAGAGTCAAAAATTTTCTCCCATACATCTAGCGAGCAACCAAAGTTAGCCAAAGCATCCGCCAACCCATTTCCCTCTCTAAAACAATGCTGAATCTAGAGTTCATTGAAATTGGATGATAATTTGATTGCCTCGTAGAGGATATATCCAAATTTCCAATTTGGGAGCTCGGACCTAATCATTGTCAATACAATGTTCATCGAATCCCCTTTTATACTATGCTTTAGTAGAAGTGGATGCTTCCAATTTGAGCCTAAAAATTAGAGCCATAGCTTCAAATACATCATTTGATCCATCAACTATCCTTGTCACTCCTGCCACTAGAACAAACCCTCTACTATTTCTTACCATACACCCAATACCTAAAACCCCTGGTTTTCCCTTGGTTGCTCCATCAAAATTTAATTTGACCTTATTGGAGTTTGGGGGTTCCCACTTGATATCTTTTATGTTGGGTTTGGAGATCATTTTTGATAGAAGACTCCCTTTGAAAGGCAACTTTTTTTCTTCCAATTCTTAAGAATGGAATCATCCCATGAAGTAAAGATGGAGTCCACCTTTTTATTTATAGTAGTATAGGCCCTAACTAATTATGAAATTGAAATCTCAATTCGATGTAAAATTACTTCCACCTTATTAATCTCTTTTGTAAAAAATATTCTAATTCTTCTCCCACCATAGATTCCAAATCCTAATAGCTAGATTATTTTTTCAAATAATGGCAAAAAAAGAATCTTTAATAGTTTGGACCAAGATTATATATTTCAAAAATAGGTTCAACTATATTAAGGCTTTAGAAATAGAGTGGATATTATTGGTTTTTCTTGATACTATCTATTTATTAATAACTTTTGTGCCTAAGAAGTGTACAAATATAATTCTAAGGCTAGAATATTAACATGTTTCATGATATGTAATAGGAGAGTTTAATATTGTTTACACTCCAGCCGATTGAAGAATACCCATAATGTAGGAAAATTAATTGTTGATCACATCAAATTCACCAAATTTAATAAATGCATGTGTTTAAATCACCTTTAAACAAATTTTAAAAAGATAATAGTATGTAAAAAATAGGAAAAGATTGGCATTTGATTGTGAATCCAAGAGGATCAACCTAGCTTGGTCTTTGGCTTCAATTTCAAAATTCATAGACTTTTGTAATGTTTTTTAATCTAGTTTTTAAATTTAATATAAAAGGCATTGGCCATAGCTCTTTATAGATCAAAAGAAATATATATTTGTAGAGGACAAAGTAGGAGAGATTATGGATCTTAACTTAAGAATTTATTGAATTTACACGGCATAACCTCCTTGAAACTTCATTATCATTACCATACATGAATAATGGTAGTAGGAGTACTATTAACACAAAGTAGATAGAGACAAGAGCATGTGTTATTTGAGATGAAGAGCAAGAGAAGTGGTAATGTATATGCAAGACACCTTTGTAGCCTTATATTAGTTTGTATCCACAAGAAGCCCCACTATGCTAAAATTCATCATCCTTGTTAGTCTTGATTAATATTAGTTGAATGTTTATCTTGCCTCTTCTTATCCATTTAATTCTTTCTTTATCTCTCTCATCTGGCTTGTTTTTTAACTCCTACATTAGGTGAACACATAGTCCATCAGAGCTCTATTTGTTTTATATTAGGTAGAGGAGTTGATACTATGCAACAATTTCTAGCTAATCTTTCTTGCAAAATATTATTAACTCTAGCATATTGTTGTGCATAGGTTTACTCGTAGGAACTAATAAATAATTAAAATTTATGAGAAATTTCAACTAAAATATTCAACGTATCTCACCAATGAAAAACTTGCATTTCTCAATCAATGATTCCTCTTCTTTACTAATCTAGTCAAAGCTAATCATATCCTATACATGAAGGAATTTATTGGTGGTCTCATTGAATAGTTGCATGCTTCTATCTCTAGGTCCTCCTACCATAGTAAGTGCACTATATCAATCCTTGCTACCAAAAACATGACTAACTCTATTAATTTTATAATGTAATATTTGAGCTATGGAGCATATTTTAGAACCTATGTTATGGATATTAAAATATCATTGGGTATGTGCAGGATCATGGTGGGCCAAAACAGGCCCTTAAGTGGCAATGAAATTTCAAAAAATTAGAGTTATACAATTTGAAATGAAAATTTGAGTAAGTTATGAACATTAGTTTAAAAATATGTAAAAAGAGAATCAGTAGCAAATTGAGTGTAGTTTCTAAGCTACTAGTTGTTTATATATATATATATATATATATATATATATATATATATATATATATATATATATATTTGATGAAAATTTGAAATTTCAATGCAGTGATACTAAAATTTCAAGAAAAAAAAAAGAAGTAGATGTATGTCCGACCACCCTAATCACAATAAAATAATAATATTTTTTTATAAAATTTATAATATAAGTAGTAGATTCATGTCCGGATGTGACACATATTTTTTTGTAATTTTTTATGAAGTAAATAATTAATTATGATTTTTTTACTACAAATTTTCAGAAATTCAAAATCTCCTACGTCTGACCACCTTACCTTGGTCTAAACTTTATGCAATTCATTTTTTTTTCCTATAGTAGATGAAGCATAGAATGTGACGCATGTTTTGGATTCAAAAAATGTGATACTGTTTAAAAGTTATGTGTGTTTTTTAATCAACCTATCAATCAGGACTTTAATGGGAATTCAATTAGAAAATAAATAATAATTATTTATTAAAGTCAAACTAAGACAAACTTATATTTTTGGAAAGATGAGAACGTCATTAAAAAACCCTTTTCGTTTTATCAATTTTGGCTAAAAAAAGTTGTCACCCACCAGTGCGAAGTCTGGAAAATCAAAGAATACTAAAAAACATGGTTTTTCTATTGACTCTCCTGTCTCGTCATTTCCAAGCCAAATCCCAAAGAATTCCCGAGCCAAATTTCAAAATTTGAAATTTATGTCAGAAGAATCAGATATTGGATAATATTGGATATATCCAATATAATCCAATATCCAATTTTAGCAAGTTATGATATTAATATTTTAATACAATATATTGAATATTATTATATTAATATAAAATACTTTAATATATTAAAATATGTATAATATAATAATATAATAATATTGAATATATTAATATATAATACAAATATTATATATTAATACTATAATATATAAATGTATATATTAAAATATATTATGAATATTTTCGTTAGTGGTCATATGGTATTCTGAGGGTTCAGATAATGTCGTTAGGTGTCATATGGGGTCGTAAGGGGTAATGCATGTAGAATAGCATGTGCCCCCTAAGGACACCATATGGACATCATATGATCTTAAAGGATGATGTTGTCCACTAGGATGTTAAAAGGGGTCATATGGTGTCCTAAGGGGTCATAGAACACAATATGACTCATTATGACACAATATAACCCCTAACGACACCATATGGCATCCTAAGGGGCTATATGGTGTCCTAAGGGGTCATAGAACACCATATGACCCCTTAGGACTATATATCACCCCTAACGACACTATATGGTGTCCTAAGGGGTCTTTGGACACCATATGACCCATTAGGACATAATACGACCCATAACAACACCATATGGTGTGCTAAAGGGTCACTGAACACCATATGACCTGTTAGGACACAATATGACCCCTAACAACACCTAAGGGGTCACATGGTGTCCTAGGGGGTCATATAATGTCCTATAACTCCTTAGGACACAATATGACCCCTGAGCACATTATACGACCACTAATGACACCATATGGTGTCAAAAGGCATCATATGATGTCATATGACCCGTTAGGACACAATATGACCCCTAACAACACTCAAAGGGTCATATGGTGTCCTAAGGGATCATATGGTGTGCTAAAGGGTCATAGGACAACATATGACCCCATAGGACACAATACAACCCCTAATGACATTGTGTGATGTCCTAAGGGGTCATAGGACATCATTTGAACCCTTAGAACATAATATGACCCCTAAAAACACCTAATGGGTCATATGGTGCCCTAAGGGGTCATAGGACACCATATGACCCCTTAGCACACTATATGACCCCTAACGACAACATATGGTGTCATTAGGGGTCATATGGTGTCCTAAGGGTTCATCGGACAACATATGACCCCTTAGGACACCTTATGACCAATAACAACACCATATTATGTCCTAAGGGGTTATATGGTGTCCTAAGGTGTCACGAGACACCATATGACCCCTTAGGACACAATATGATCCCTAAAGACACCTAAGGGGTCATATGGTGTCTTTAGGGATCATATGGTGTCTTTAGGGGTCATAGGACCCCATATGACTCCTAATGACACCATATGGTGTATTAAGGGCTCATATGGTGTCCTATGACCCCTTAGGACACCATACGACCCATAACGATACCATATGGTATCCTTAAGGCTCATATGGTGTCCTAAGGGGTCATGGGAGGGTTAGTGTAGGATCATGGGGGGCCAAAAAGTGACGATGTAAAAAAAATAGCCTTTTCCACTTGCCTAAAAATGCAAAAATCTGTGTTGACTTTTTGCTTGGCGTGGGTGCTAGTACACCTTGGCATGGTAATCACCTAGGCAAATCTGATATCTGATAAAATCAGATATCCGAGAATATAGGATATCCAATTTTTATAGGTAATTTTAAATAAAAAAATTAATTATATATTATATAATATAATATAATATTATATATTATATAATACGTATTATATAATATATTATTATATTATATTATATTATATTATATATTATATAATATATAATATATAATATATTATCATATTATATTATATATTATATAATACATAATATATAATATAATATAATGTCATTTTAAAATAATTTAACTATAAAAATCGGATATCCGATAAAATTGGATATCGGATATCTGATTTTCTGAGACAATATAAGTGGACTCTGATAGCCCATGGGTTATTTTTCACCCATGGGCTATGCAATTTCTATCAAATCTGATATCCGGTTGGACCTGATATACAATTTTGTGACCCAAAATTGCAAAAAAACCCAATAAAAGGTAGGATTTTTATTGTTTTTCATCATTTTCATTCAGTTTTTTGCATTTTTCATTGAAAACATTGATCAACCACAACCGCAACAACCAAACCCTCCTGCACAAAACCCTCACTTTCCAAATCCCCCCTCAATTCAGGGGGATTGCAGATGTCTATCGTAGGATCCCTCGCCTAAACCCAATGTTTGATCCCCTCACGTCCATCATAAAGAGCATAGAAACTACCACTAAGGAGCACAATGCCACTCTTTTGTGGCGAGATTCTATGAGGGAACAATATGCAGATGGCTTGTCTTATAAGGAGATCAAGGATCTCGAGATATCCAAAGCTGCTATTGCTGCATTGTTTATGAATCCCCGCACTAGTCCACACATAGACCACAAAAAATAAAAAATTTTATTAAATGGTGCACAAATGATGGTATTGTGAAAAACTTTTGGGATTGTTGGTGGATTTTCAATAAACCACCCAACAACAATCTTGATGTCCCCTTCTACTTCATCAAAAAATTGTATGCTTGGTTTGTTTTAGGAAAACATGTGAACCACTTTGACATCCAACCTTTCTAGGGTGTGGGTTTAGGTATGCCCCAAAATAGACCCGGGGTAGTCAGAGTAGTCTAGGGCCCATATGTCCCCCCTACTCCTATTGATCCCCCACCTCCAGTGCAACATCTAGATATCATTTGTGAGGCGGTGTCACGGACCATATCGACCATTCACTCTTTGAGTAGCCTTTTGGTTTCTCAGGCTGGGACAGTAGCTTAGCCTACTTTTGATGGTAGCAGTGCATCTGGTGGTGTTGACACATCGTCCTTGGCTCCAGACATTTGCATGCCCTATAGTTGTGTCATGTGTGGGCACCTATGCTTGGGTCTAGTTGGACAACCTATTGATCCTCCTGCGCACACTACAGATTATGAGGTGCATGAGATGCACGATGCACCAGATATTATGACAGGGACTGGAGGATACCCTGGAGAGTCCTCACATGCTAGAGGCGAGGAGGCACCTTCATCATACATTGATGATGTAGTGTTAAGATTTGTATTTTCATAGTTCAGTCTATATTTTAAATAAATATTTATAATCTAGATAATCTTAAGTACTAATTTTTATTTACATGGTCCATTTAACAATTGATGATAGAGGAGGATTTGACATAGAATGAGGAGGCCACCTTGATAGCCATTTCATTTGGCCTTGATAGGTTTACGACACATATATTATTGCACCTAGCCATTTGTATTTTATTGTAGATACATGCTCACCATTTATATTGGTATTAATTAAATTATGTAGTAACTTGCATGTATATCTTATTTTACTCTTGTAGGGCACAAGTAGCGCAAGTGCGGGGCTATGTGATTCGGGATCTGGTAGTGCATTTGGAGATAAGGGAAAGGTAATTGAATGCAAATATGATTGAAAGAATAGTTTAAATAACTTATAATGATTATACATGTCTAGACATAGATTGATAGTTTCACATACTTGTTGTGTATATGTACAGAAAATTCTTGGCTTCACATCCTTGTTGACTAGACCCACTATACTTGAAGATGAAGAAGAAGAAGAGATGCCTCGAGTACATGTGTGTTTATTTTATTTTGTGTTTAGTAGATATAATTCATTATTATCAATGACAATTATATGCTAACTTGTATCAATGGCATGTTTGGAAACATATGTAGGTTGTGTATGAAAATATTGAAAACATACCTCCTCTACCAAAGACATACATCAAGAGTCCTCCAAAGCCGAAGAGAACACGTGGAGATGAGGTAAACAATAATAGTTCAATTATAGTTCATTTTTATGTTAACTTTTCAAATTTGAGTTATATAATATATCTAATCTTAATCGTGATTTGTTTTTTCTTGTGGACGATCCTTCAGAGCTGAGTAGTGCGGCGAAGAGGATCGATTTTGATGATTCATCAGTAGCTTAGGATGTTATAGATAGTTTTGGGATTCTTACATGTCTAGTTTGCATGTATATTTTGTATATGGACATGCATTCACGTATATAGACATACATTTTGTTTGAGTTGGCGTTTATGCCATATTTGTGTATGGACATACACTTGTAATGATTTGACATTTTCATATATACAGAAGTTGATATTTGATCATATAAATTGTTTCTCATGTGTGCATGGTGTTATCATGGATAACTTTAACCTTAAATCCATTAATTAACAATGGTTAATAATGGTTATTTAAAAAACAATACAATTCATTTCATTTCATCGTAAGTGTTGTTTGTATAATGAATAATATATTTCATTTAATGAACAATACAATACAATTAATTTAATGAACAATACAATTAATTTAATGAAAAATATAATTCATTATTACCCTATGCATTCTCCTATCCCCCCCCCCCAACTCGATCAAACACTCGGGGTCATACGCTACCGGCATCGTCCCTTGAGCATCCTAAGTGCTAAAAATTGTCAAATTTTGATGGGCCCTAACTCAGAATTTGTGGCACCTACGAATGTTCTATTTGAACCTATGGGGCCATGAGAGGGTTCTCTACAAAATTCTATCCTGGTTTTTCAAGTTTCCCTACGGTTTTATTAGGGCAGCATTTTTTTAGTTGGCAAAAAAACCGTCAGTCTCATTCAATCAAATGTTGTCGCATGGCCAATTTCTCGTTCTACTCTCTGTGATCATGAACTGTCAATTCTGACATGTCTAGTTAGGCATTATTACCCTATGCATGCTTCTATTTCCCTCCCCCCCACTCGTTCAAACGCTCAGGGTCATACCCTATTAGTGTCATCCCTTGAGCACCCTAAGTGCTAAAATTGTAAAACTTTGACAGGCCCTAACTTGGAATCCATGGCACCTGTGAATGATTTGTTTGAACCTACAAAACCACAAGAGGGATCCCTACAAAATCCTATCTCAGTTTTTCAAGTTTCCCTACAGTTTTATTAGGGAAGCATTTTTTCAGTTGGCAAAAAAATTGCCAGTCTCATTCAATCAAATGTTGTCACATGGCCAATTTCTTGTTCTTCTCATTGTGATTACGAACTATCGGTTCTGACATGTCTAGTTGGGAATTATTACCCTATGCATGCTCCTATTACCCCCCACTCCTCCCCACTCGGTCGAACGCTCGGGGTCATACCCTATCGACGTCGTCCCTTTAGCACCCTAAGTGCTAAAAATTGTCAAACTTTGATAGGCCCTAACTTGGAATCCATGACACCTACAAACGATCCATTTGAACCTATGGGGCCACAAGAGGGGTCCTATAAAAGCGTATCTTTGGTTTTTCAAGTTTCCCTGTGGTTTTATTAGGGCAGCATTTTTTCAGTTGGCAAAAAATCCATCAGTCTCATTCAATCAAATGTTGTTGCAAGGCCAATTTCTCATTCTTCTCATCATGATCACGAACCATCAGTTTCAACATGTCCAGTTAGGAATTATTACCCTATGCATGCTCCTATTTTTTCCCCCCCACTTGGTCAAACGCTCATGAGGGTTATACCCTACCGAGGTCGTCCCTTGAGCACCCTAAGTGCTAAAAATTGTCAAACTTTGATAGGCCCTAACTCAGAATCCGTGGTACCTGCAAACAATCTGTTTGAATATACGGGGTCACAAGAGGGGTCCCTACAAAATCCTATCTTGGTTTTTTAATTTTCCCTATAGTTTAATTAGGGCAACATTTTTCTAGTTGGTAAAAAAATCGTCAGTCTCATTCAATTAAATGTTGTCACTTGGCCAATTTCTTGTTCTTCTCATTGTGATCATGAACCATTGGTTTTGACATGTCCAGTCAGACATTATTACCCTATGCATGCTCCTATTTTTCCCCTCGCACTCGGTCGAACGCTCGGGGTCATACCCTATCTGCGTTGTCTCTTGAGCACGGGCTAAGTGCTAAAAATTGTTAAACTTTGACAGGCCCTAACTCAAAATCTGTGGCACCTGCAAATCATCTATTTGAACCTATGGGGCCATGAGAGGGGTCCCTACAAAATCCTATCTCATTTTTTCAATTTTCCCTATGATTTTATTAGGGTAGCTTTTTTTTAGTTGGCGAAAAATCCGTCAGTCTCATTCAATGAAAAAATATAGATAAACAAGCATTACGCTGTAGACACATAATGATCATCAATATTTCCATGTATTGTATACACATAATTACCATTACACTTGCATGTGACATCTAGGAATGAATACACAAACATGATTTTTCATCATTATCAATACAACTACACCAATGTACTCATGTACAGATACATTGTATATCATCAATATAACTAAACCAATTTGCTCATGGACATCGTATATCATCATAACAAAGTTACATCAATTCACATCCATATACAAACACAACATCCCACTTCATTTGCATCAGACATCCTCATGTCCTAAGAGAAAAGCTTATGTACAACAATGTCTGTATATAAATGAAGACCAAAATAAACAACCTTTTTATGCAGAATGAATGTGCTATAAGAAACAAATTATAACACTTAATACAAATTATTTTGTCAAATTATAAATAGATCATTTGAAACATTTTTAAGACATACAAGATTGTATAATTACGAAACTTACTAGTTTCTCTGCAAAGTCTACAATCATAACTTTGAAGAAAGACACATGTTGATTAAAGCCCTTCGCACTGCATTTCTCTACATGGTTGAAGAAGATGGTAGATATTATCATTTCTAAATGGCAATACATTTACTTGACATAGTGTGTGAAAGTTTACAAAATGTAATCACATTGACAAAGTGAGGGACTTAGTGTTTATGCACAAAATTTAATCTCATTAATGCATAGGAATATGTACCATCACCAAGAGTAAACTAGTCAATGGCGAATGATCTAGAATGAACCTATATTTTTAAGAATTGTTAGTCTACATATTAAATGCATGCATGAACATAAAGGCTTTATGATAATCACTTCAATTGAAATGCATGATAATAAATGAAAAGGTGGGATTATAGACCATAAAAATACATCCCTTCGAATTATATCAAGAGAACCCACTATGTTGACGCAAAAATCATAATGCGATAGTGTTGTATATCATCAAAAAGACCTGCATGAGCATAAAGGTTTTGCGATAATTATACCATCAAAAATTGTCAAATAGTGTTGTCTAATAACAAAAATTGTAAAGCTCATCAAATGCATGATAATAAGACGTGTTGCAAAAATATGCCTCTTTGAAATATATCGAGTGTACCCACTATGTGCATGCAAAAACTATGTTGCCAAAAAAAATGTTCATCAATAGACCTGCATTTTGAACACATCCTTAATATACATGTAACAAACTTGAACATTAAGGTTTTATGATAATTATTTGAAATGAAATGCATGATAAAAAAATTAAGGCACCATTAAAGACCTACTACTCAAGTATGCCTAAAGGGTCATCTCATTGCTTGAGAGTATTCAGTATTTCTTCATGATCAACAGTAGTCACTGTCCATAGGTCTTTGGTCTTCGGTTTTGCTTAATGCTTCGACAACTTGACATTTGTAGCTATAATAAGGTGTGAATACATGAGAATGGTTTTGTGTCTCTCATAGTCTTCAAATGCAGGTATGCCATTCTTTCTAATCATGTATGTTTGCAACCAAGTTCCCACAACAATAACTAAACCTATAGGATATGTGAACCCATCATCACCTGTCACTAGTTGTGTTAGCTTTTGTTTTCCCTATACACATCATGCCAACCAATATTTTGATCTCTCTTCATTCCCTTGCGGTGCAACAACTACAAAAACATGTCTTGGTTGTACAAGATCTGATAGACGTTCATACTCAAGTGAACCTTCCATGTCATCATTTGACAAGGATATTGTTTGAGATAAAGGAGTTAGATATTGGAGAACCCATGTATCAATCCACTCACTTGACTCGCACTAATCCCAATCACACTAAACACAACTCTGACTAAAACAAGCCAATGCTCGTATCCAAATGGTCCATGTACTTGCATCTAAGCTAAGAAATGAATGCATCTTTGAAGAATCTTTAATTGTTTGACAATCCAATCTGTATCCCAAAATGCCCTCCTCAACCAACCAAAAGAATTTGTTCACTGCTAAATCAAGAGTACCTCCATGTGATAATGTTGAACTACACCAATCAACAATAGAACGTGCATTAGAGAAATTTGCACCTGAAATCCTCAATTGCTCCTTAACTAGAGCTCTCTTTAAGCATGCACCTGCTCCATCATGTTCCCCCTTCCCATGCCCTGCCTTAAAAAAAACACCAAAAATGAGGTATACGCCTCTCTACATGCATTCTACTCAACCAATAAAACATATGGGAATTCTTGAATTAACCCATACAGTTATCTGACCATATGATATGTTGATCAATTGCAATATCTTTCTCATGCAAGAACTCAAAAAAATTCTTGAAAGAATGTTGCACATACTCAGAGGAGTGTGATCTATCATCACTCATATAAAAATGATACTCCCTGATTATCTTCTTGTCCTCTTCTGTACTATCAAGAGCATGTCTATATGTAATGTGAACAAAAATAGCAATCTGGATTGAATTGTAGTACTGAGACTATACCTCATTCTATGGTTGCAATGTATAGCTCTCTAAAAAATCAACCACCAATACAATAGTACCAATCAGGAAAGAGTTCTTGCACATCCTGAACTGTTGATCCAACCACTGAGACCTATGGGTGTGCCTTGCATACTTGTAGAAAATATTTTCCTTAAAATCCAAAATTAAATCAGCAACACTCACTTCTCTTGAGACTAATTCGCATCTAGAACCTTCACCTCCACTCTTCAAAGTATATTTCACTATCTTATATCTTTTTTTCTCAACATAATTCTTTCCAAACTCATGTTCGCTGCCCTCACGAAAACATGAAACAAACATTGACAACTCACCACATTGTGAGCACTTCTCATTCAAACAATCATTTCTATAGAAATAACAGTCATCATCTCTAGGGCATAAAAATAGATCTTGCAAGTCTCCTGATGATCTTGGAAATAGCATTGCACCACACTCTTGCAACATCTCATTAGTATGCATCGTAGAATGAATATGGCATAAAAGTTCAAGGTACATTGAAAACTCAACATGGTACTTGCAACAACAAGTATTATGAATCTTAAGAGGTACACAATAAAATGGCTTCAAAGATTCAAAGGCCCTTTGTGATATTTGCAAAGTTGGATGTAATTCACAAATTATTTTGTACAACATTGTTTGGCTTGATTCCAAGAAATGTTTGGGATGTGGTGTGCGGTCTCGATTGCTGATTCTTAATTTCAAAATGTCTTTTACATTGGGTGATACTCTAGAATTAGAGTGCCAAAATTGTTGAATCTCCTCCTTCACATTGTCAGTCAACTTTATATCAACACGTGGAAGCCTCCCACCAAAAGCCCATGTATCATGTTGAAGTGGACCATCAAGTCTTTATCTTCGTCCAAGTGCTCTATCCAAAGTTTTATGGTTTATGTTCAAATCAACACAAATTTGTCTCATTTGATGAGCCTTCCTCAATTGATGGCTTACTAAGGAGGTTGGAATCACTCTTCGAGTGGCTCTCTTATCTCTCTCCTTGGTATTCTTTCCAATAGAATTGAGAGAATCAAATATATTTTTGGCAATAATAGAATTTCTCTCCATCTTCTTGATCATACAAATCTTTAATTTTTTTAGCAATGGTCTCATCTTTATCATCTTTAGCAATTGAACAAAAAGTTGACATTGCTCGGTCAATGTCTTATTGCTAATATTTTGGTCGAAAAGTTGTGTAGCCTACAATCGAACCATTCTTGTTGACCTCTTGCCTTCAAGATTTGCAATAATGTTCTCATCAATTTCAAGTAACCATTTTGGAGTTCTTGAAGGTCTTGGATTTGGAATTTGTCTTTCATCTATGAGAGGTTCTTCATTTCTGAAGTAATTAGGTGTTACATATTGTTCACTTGGTTGAGCAATTCCACCTTCAATGTCAAAGTTTTCCATATTTTCACCTCCAATGTCAAAATTTTCCACATGTTCACCTCCTATGTCAAAATTTTCTACATTTTCACCTCCAATGTCAAAAAAATTCATATTTACACCAGAATTATGGACACCTTCATTGTCAAATCCCAAATTTTTCACTTTTCATTCTCACATCCTGTTGAGCATTTTCATTATCACTTTCAACATTTTCATTTTCAAAATCTACATTTTGATTTTCAATAACTTGGTCAACATTTTCAAATTCAATTTCCTCTTCACTTGAAGTAACATTAGAAATATTTAACATACCTTGTGTTCTTGTCCTATGACCTTTTCTATCTCTTTCTCTATACACTTCAATTTGGTCATTTGAAAGCTTTATTTTACGTTTAGACTTCTGATGACTACTACTCCCCATTTACCTCCACAAAGATGCTCCTAAATGATTGACAATGTAAGATTTGACTTTAAGAATCTCTAAAAAACACAAATTTGTCTCAACCTGTCTGAAAACTCATGATTGACAACAAAAAATAGAATGTGAAGATTGTGGGCCGTTAGAATCACAAAATGGCCCACAAGGCTTTTTTATTTACCCAAATCGGATATCTAATATTATCGAATATCAAATTATATCAGATATCCAATTTTAATGCACAAATTTGGGGTCCCAAAAATAATTCCCATTGCCGCATTTTTTTTACTATTACCACATTAATGGCAGTAGCAAAAATCGAATATCTTATGAAATCAAATATCCGATTTCAGTACTCATATTTTAGAGAGAGAGAGATTAGGGGAGGTGGAGAGAGAAAGATTAGGGAGAGAGGGGGGAGGGTTAGGGTGAGAGAAATATTAGGGGATAGAGAGAGAGAGATTAGGGGAGAGGGACAGAGAGAGATTGGGGTAGGGAGAGAGAGATTGGGGAGAGAGAGAGAGAGATTAGGGGAGAGGGAGAGAGAGATGAGGGGAAAGGGGGAGAGAGAGAAATATTAGGGGAGAGGGAGAGAGAGAGAGATTTGGGGGGAGAGAGAGATTGGGGGAGAGGGAGAGAGATAGAGAGAGACTAGGGGAGAGGGAGAGAGAGATATTAGAGGAGAGGGGGAGAGAGAGATTAGGGGAGAGAGGGGGGAGGGGGGAGAGGGAGAGAGGGGGAGAGAGAGAGAGAGATTAGGGGAGGGGGAGAGAGATATATTAGGGGAGAGAGGGGGTAGGGGGTAGGGGGAGAGAGATATTAAGGGACAAAGAGAGAGATTAGGGGAGAGGGAGACAGACATTAGGGGAAAGGGGAAGAGAGAAAAATATTAGTGGAGAGGGGGAGAGAGAGAGATTAGGGGAGAGAGGGGGAGGGGGAGGGGGAGAGAGAGAGAGAAAGATTAGGGGAGAGGGGGAGAGAGAGAGATATTAGGGGAGAGAGAAAGAGAGAGACTAGGGGAGAGGGAGAGATAGAGATTCGGGGAGAGGGGTCATATGACCCCTTAGAACACATAACAACCCAATATGGTGTCATAAGGGGTCATATTGTGTCCTAAGGGGTAATTTGGTGTCTTACAGGAGTCATATGACATAATATGACCCCTTAGGACACAATATGACCCTTTTTGACTCTATACGGTGTCATTATGGGTCATCTGACCCCTTATGACCCCTTATGCCACCATATGGTGTCGTTAGGGGTTGTATGGTGTCTTAAGGGGTCATGGGATACCATATGACCCCAAAGGACAACATATGACCCCTTATGACACCATATTAGGTCGTTATGGGTCATATTGTGTCCTAAGGGGTCACAAGGTGTCTTAAGAGGGTCATATGACACAATATGACCCCTTACAACACAATATGATACATAACAACACAACTTGGTGTCGTAAGGGGTCATAGGACACAATATGACCCCTTAGGACACCATAGGACCCATAACAACCCAATATAGTGCCATAAGGGGTCATATGTTGTCCTTAGGGGTCATATGGTATCCCATGATCCCTTATGACACCATATGACCCCTAACAACAACATATGGTGTCAAAAGGGGTCATATGACCCATAATGACACCGCATAGAGTTGTAAAGGGTCATATTGTGTTGTAAGGGGTCATATGGTGTCTTAAAGGGATCATATGACACAATATGGCCCCTTAGGACATAATATGACCCATAACGACACAATTTGGTGTTGTAAAGGGTCATATGGTGTCCTAAGGGGTCGTAGGACACAATATGACCCCTTAGGACACCATAGGACCCAAAACGACCCAATATGGTGTCATAAGGGGTCATATGGTATTCCATGACCCCTTAGAACACCATATGACCCCTAAAGACACCATATAGTATCATAAGGTGTCATAAGGGATTGTATGACCCATAATGACACCATATAGATTTGTAAAGGGTCATATTGTGTCCCAAGGGGTCATGTGGTGTCTTAAAGGGGTCATATGACACAATGTGACCCCTTAAGACACAATTTGATCCATAATGACACAATTTGGTTTTGTAAGGGTCATATGGTGTCCTAAGGGGTTGTAGGACACAATATGACCCCTTAGGACACCGTAGGACCCATAAAGACCCAATATGGTGTCATAAGGGGTCACATGTTTTCCTTAGGGGTCATATGGTATCCCATGACCCCTTAGGACACCATACGACCCCTAACGACACCATATAGTGTCATAAGGGGTCATATGACCCATAATGACAATTTATAGAGTCGTAAAGGGTCATATGGTGTCTTAAAGGGGTCATATGACACAATATGAGACATAACAACACAATTTAGTATATATAAAGGTACCACTGATGAAAGAATAAGGATCCGGTCAACTACTGAGAGGGGGGGGTGAATCAGTAGATATAAAATTGATATAAAGTTTCACAAATCTCACAATCAACCTCTCAAAGTAAACTTTAGACTGACAAGTTAAACCATTGAACTATAAATGCTATATCACTGTCAAGATAATCTAGTTGTCTATAACAATAGATAAATAGTAAACAACTTGAAACTCACAAACATCCAAATACTTTACTAACATAAGTAAAACTCATTTCAGATTGCTGCTCGTTATCATGACTTATCAAAGTGGATTAAGTAGTTAAGTAATTGAACCATAATAAACATAACCACAAAAAAAGCATTCACCACTTAACACAATTTTTTTGATGTGGAAACCTAAATGGGAAAAACCATGGTGAGATGATACTCACAAGATAACTATCTGAACTCTTCTGAAGTTCGCCCTATTAGGAGTCAAGCCTGTTAAAACTTTTACAAAAAGTCCTGTTAAGAACAGATCCTGTTAGGGAACACCCGGTTAAGGGATTGACTATAATTCCCTATTAGAAGCAATACCTTGTGAGGAGTAACCTCAGTAGAGGATTTGAAATCCAAGCTAATGGACTACCTAGTTAGATGATTTGAATAACACTAAGCTTGTTAGAGCTTACCCGGTTAGGGGATTTTAACTATTGTAATTGTTAGAAAACAATAGGAGTTTTCTGATCAGTTTGAATAGCACTACACTTGCTTGTTCAGATCCTTTTCATGCTCCTATCTGCCTTTACACAAACTATAGATACATCATCCGGTTCGACAACCACACATTCAACTAAAACTTTGGCAACTCTGAAACAAAATAACTCATTGACCTTAAAAACAAATCACTTAGGTCAGTAACACAACAAAAACCTAATTCTCTCATAGAGATTACAAACAAATCGGTTCAATTATGGCCATTGGATTACATAACAATCTTTGCACATCATTCAAGAACACCTCGACCACCCCTTGATCATCACTTCATCGAACTCAGTAACTCTTCACGCATTTTGCATTACATGCAATATAATTGCTCATTCCCAAGATAAAAATCGTTATCTCACCATGCCAAAAACACTTTGAAACTCTCTTCATACAATATGCATATGTATCATAATCATTACCATGCGTCATCAGATCATAAACCAATATAACGAATTCACCAAACTTAATCGGTTAGGGTTTATCATATCAATAGGTAGGGTTTACCAATTCAACTCTCCAATACTTAGCAATATCGGTTCTCACCACAATCTCACCTATGGGTTACAGTTCCCCTCACTAGCTCTTCCTACCACTTACAAAACAACAATATCATTACTAGTTAATAGACATCAATGACAACATAACATATCATTAATGGAATCTTCATGCAAATGCCAACAATATTGTGTCCTAAGGGGTCATATGGTGTCTTAAAGGGGTCATATAACACAATATGACCCCTTAGGACATAATATGACACATAATGACACAATTTAGTGTCGTAAGGGGTCATATGTTGCCCTAAGGGGTCGTAGGACATAATATGATCCCTTAGGACACCATAGGACCCATAATGACCCAATATGGTGTCATAAGGGGTCATATGTTGTCCTTAGGGGTCATATGGTATCCCTTGACTCCTTAGGACACCATACGACCCCTAACGACACCATATGGTATCATAAGGGGTCATAAGGGGTCATATGACCCATAACAACATCGTATAAAGTCGTAAAGGGTCATATTGTGTCCTAAGAGGTCATTTGGTGTCTTATATGACACAATATGACTTCTTAGGACATAATACGACCCACAACGACACACTTTGGTGTAGTAAGAGGTCATATGGTGTCCTAAGGGGTCATAGGACACAATATGACCCCTTAGGACACCATAGGACCCATAACGACCCAATATACTATCATAAGGGGTCATATGTTGTCCTTAAGGGTCATATGGTATCCCATGACCCCTTAGGACACCATATGACCCCTAATGACACCATATGGTGTTATAAGGGGTCATAATGGATCATATGACCCATAACGACATCGTACATAGTTGTAAAGGGTCATATTGTGTCCTAACGGGTCATATGGTGTCTTAAAGGGGTCATATGACATAATATGACCCCATATGATAGAATATGACCCATAACGACACAATTTAGTGTCGTAAGGGGTCATATGGTGTCCTAAGGGGTTGTAGGACACAATATGACCCCTTAGGAGACCATAGGACCCATAACGACCCAATATGGTGTCATAAGGGGTCATATGGTATCCCATAACCCCTTAGAACACCATACAACCCCTAACAACACCATATGGTATCATAAGGGGTCATATGACACAATATGACCCCTTAGGAAACAATATGACCCATAACGACACAATTTGGTATCATAAGGGGTCATATGGTGTCCTAAGGGGTCGTAGGACACAATATGACCCCTTAGGACACCATAGGACCCATAATGACCCAATATGGTGTCATAAGGGGTCATATGTTGTCCTTGTTGGCATATGCACACTCCAATGAGACATTGAAGGTGATTGAAGGTTTTGTCATTGATGGCAACCTTACAATCCTATGGCATCGGCAAGACATTCCACCGATACTCGCAAGATCAGACTCTACACTGGCACACAGACTATTGGTACCGGCAGTGAAAGGAAACATACCGGCATAGAGGCCGACAAGATTTTTGTTATAATTTATTTTTCTTATTATTGTAAAATCTTTTAAAGCTGACTTGGCAACATTGTAAAATGACTCATATATATAAGAGATCATTGTAGGACATTTGAAGAGAGATGGTAGAATGTAATTAGGCAAAATAAGGTAGACCTATTATGCGAATTATAGGTTAAGGGTTTTATGTAAGAAGCAGGGCGAAAACCGGTAGTGGATCTGGCATTATAGATGCTATTCTGAAGTAGTACAAGACATTGGATTTATATAATCCATTTTGTAAGTCAGTAAGACTTCCTATTTTGTATTTGAGTAGTGAGCTCTAGGCACTTGGCCTTCTTGCATGTGCAGGCCCCTCTTGTAGCAGTAATATTCTCTTATTGGCCAATAAGTGAATATTGTGGGTCACAAATCCCACTGAGGTTTTTTCCACACTAGGTTTCCTCGTTAAATCCTTGTGTTATGGTGTCTTTTTCATGTGGTTGCTTTTATCTCTATTTATTGCATTATTTCTTGCTTACTGGTACACTGTTATAGTATGCTCTACATGTTTTAAGTTAAGAAATTCAATATACCGGTTAGATACTGATTCACCCCACCTCTCAATATCTATGGGAATCCTAACAATTGGTATCAGAGCCTGGTCCTCTATTTTCAGAAGCCTAACAACTTGAGGAAGATCTTGACACCGGTAGAGATGGAAAATATGATGAAGCAACTTGAAGCAGCTCTCTCAAACTATGATACAGAGAAATTGAAAAACATCAAACTTGAAGATGATCTAAAGGCAGCTCAGGATATCATTTAGGCACTTCAAGAAAATCTCACCATGGCAAGAAACAATAGAAAAGAAATTTGTGAAAAGATGCAATTTGAGAATGATGAAAAGGAAACTCTTAATGATATGATATGCAAGCTGAAGCAAGAGAACATGACAACAAAGAATGAAATGTAGGATATGACTGTGAGATTTTGTAAGGAAATTGAAGATAAAAAGAAGAATGAAGAAGATTTGACTAGAAGATTAAGTGATACAGCAAATGAGAACACCAGACTTAGCTATGAAAATGATTTGTTAAAGACAGATCTGATGCATACACAGAATGACTCAAATGAACTCATGAGATAGAAAGAATTATTGGAAAGAGAATTGGATACTTCAAATCAGCACAAAGATAAATTCAAGAAAAGCTCAAAAGAACTTGGTGACTTGGTGAAAAATCAGAAAACTAATGGTGATACTTGTGGAATTGGCTTTGAAGTTGGTGAAAGCTCTGGTACTGCAAACACTCGGGATCACAACAAACCGATAAGACAAACTAATGCCTATAAATTCAATGGAAAATGCTTTAACTATAATAAGTATGGTCATAGAGCAAATCAATGTAGATCTAGAAATTATCAGAACATCAACACACCGACCAGTCAATTTTCAAAATGCAATAAAGTTGGTCATAACTCTGAAAATTGCAGAATGAATGTAAGATGTTATGTTTGTGGAAGATTTAGACACTTATCTAATCAATGTAGAACACAAACCGGTATAGGTTATGGAAAGGCTATTAAGAAAAATAATGTGACTTGTTATGCTTGTAACAAGATTGAGCATATTGCAAAGTTCTACAGAAGTAAAGGATCACTGGCAGACAACAAAAGTTCTAGTTTGAAAGGAAAAGAAAAAGTTGAAGAGGTTAAGAAAGAATTCTCAAAACAATGGATTATAAAGTTAGATAATGTTGGAAATACTCCTCCACCGGTAGAACCAATCAACACTCCACCGACAGGATAGAGTAGTGCTTCACTGACATGATAGAGTAGTACTCCATCGGTAGGAAGCTCTTCATCAAATTGAAGAAAATTTTCCTTGAGGGTTTGGCAATCAAATGAGACATATGCTATTATTCCCTTGATTAAAGATGAGAAGTTGAAAATTACTTCTATACCGGCAGACAATGTTAAGTGATTACTTAACCGACATGCATTAATTGTGGTAGTTGGAAAAATTGACATTATAAATAAGTGGTTTTGGCTCCATTTCACTTCACTACAAATTCAAACACTCGAAGAGTGCGAAATCTCCAGAGCTAAGGTACTTCAAGCGAAGAAGCAAAGGATTTCAGCATTTATCTTTTCAAAGGTAGATAAATGCATTTATTATCATGGCATCCTCCTCTACACCTGAATTTATAGCTAACCCTACTGTAGTCGAGGTTATCAAACGCCCTAGGCCCGTGTTTCAATTAGTTCCCAAGATAGCAAAGAAGGATGACAATGTAGGTGCATTCTCCCAAATTCCCAAAGGAGTTGTTTATGTAGAAGACCCAAGAATTTATATCCACTATCACATAGAAGAACTAGGAGATGAAGAAATTAAGGACATGTACAAAACAGTTATATGTGACAATTTAGGAAATGCAAAACCTGAACATAAAATTGTTGAAACCCTAGGATTCACTAAAATCCTTAGCATTCCAGAATTTCCTAAGGAAGTGATTAGGATAGTATTAAGCAGGGTACATGGTGCTTTCTTTTGGCTAGATTTAGTCCACAAAATTACAAAGGAAGTTGTGAAAGCTATAATAGGGTTACCTTCCACCTGTAACAGGCCAGACAAAACAAAGAAGGTCTCAAATGACGTAGTAACAAAACTAATTGGTGCAACATCCGATAAGAGAACATCGAGGGTTAATGATGCAACTGATACAAATGTGAGATTCATTAGCATGATTTTAGGGTACAAAGCAACTCATGCTAATAGACTTAACCCAGTTTCTAGTTTATGCATAAAGAGTGCTTATGACATGGTTAAGGACAATGTAAAAATTGATATACCGGTAGGGAAACAATTGTTAGACCTACTCAACAACATGGGTGAGAACAGGGAAAAGAATATCAATGAATATTTTCAAGCACTAAAAGCCAGAATGAACAAAAGGTTCAGACTGTCACAGAAAATTGTTAACAAATACAAAGATGATATATGTTTTGTGATTAAAAATGATGAGATCTAGATGGAAGGAGTAATCCCAAGAATAGTTTGGGCTACTGAGATGGGCTATGCGATCGATGATCACATCATTGAGACTTATGCAAAAGCTCTTTTGGAAGCACCCAAGGAACCAAAGGAAGAAGTATTTGGTAGTGTTGAGACCATAGAAAGCCAAATTCAATCCAAGAAAAGAGTGAAAAAGGTTGAAGCAACTGTGAGAAGAGGATCTAGGCAGGTAAAGGCTATTAAAGAAGATGTACTCAAGAAAACCGGCATCACTGAGGATGAGTTAGTAACATTACAGCCTGAAACTCATCTATCACTGGTAGCAACTTCTTCAGAGAATGAAATGCCAACAACATTCAAAAGAGTTGTAAGGAAAAGGGATCCTTCACCAGCATCCACACCTTCACCTAGAAGAACTAGACAAAAACAACACGCAATAAGGTCACCGGTAAAGAAGACAACACCAAATAAAAAGCTAACACCAAGGAAGAAGAAGACTAAACAAAACATTGCTCCTCTTGATAGACTACTAAATGAAATCATAGAAGAAGGAAAACTCAAGAACATAGAGAAATTATATGATACACTGTCAGCAGATGAAAAAGAGAAAGTTGAAAACAGTGTCATTTTACACCTGGATATCTATAAGAAGTTCTTATTGGAAGTAGTAGATGAAATACCAGAAGAACTATTTAAGAGATTGGAAGCAAGAAGACAAGCTGTGGTAGAGCTTGATAAGAAAATTAAAATTGAAAAACTACTTGTTGTTTACCCAGTAAACTCGCCAAAGGAGATAGATGACTTAATTGTAGAAGCCAACTGGTCAGTATTCTCTACTGCACACTAGCATATTGGACTAATGGTTGGAAGATTAAATGAGATAACATAGGAAACAAAAAATGCATGGGATATATTCCTTGTTGAAAAAGAAAAATAGGAAGAGTACGGGAAACCCCGAGCCTATAAAGGTATATCAGAAGGATAGGGACAAAGGAAAAGGAAAGGTTGGTGGACCTTCTAGCATCAAAGTAAAAGATAACTTAATCCCACTGCCTCTGATCACTCCACTAGTAAAAACAACTGAAGATAAACTGATAGATGTAAGTATGGATATAAAGGATACAAATCCTAATCCTGAGGTACTATACACAGTTAATGTTGATACTTAGACAATCAACATTGTAGTAGATAAAGACTCAACCAGAAATTTTGACATGGCTAGTGAGCCACCGATAACTGACAAAGTTGATAACACAGAGAAACCAGCAGATGATTGCACCGGTCCATAGGCAAAGACTCAGATAGAGACAGGTCAACAAACAGAGAAACAAGCAGAGCAACAGGCTCCAAAACAGGAACAGGTTCATATGGAAACAGTGCCACCAGCAACAGGAGAGGAACAAAAACCCTTGCATAAGGAAATGGAAACACAGACTGACCTACCAGAGGTCACTACAAGCTTGGTTACTTCCTCCACTAGCGGAATTCAGAATATAGGTTCCTCCTCAGCAAGTTACAAGTCAACAAATGTAACTGAAGTTCTTTTGGATTCCATTAAAAGGATAATAGATTGCAGTTCATAGGCTTATAAAGCTATAGATGATACAATCCCAATTTTGAAGATGATAGCTCCAAACTGCAATATAGATAATAAGGATTCTTTAAATCAACTTGACACCTTGTCAAAGTACATTACTGAGAAAATAGTAACGGTTGACCAAATAAAGGAAGATGCACTCAAAGAGAAGTTGGAAAAAGAAAAATAGAAATTCTTTGAAGATCAAATAAAAAAGTGTACTAGGGAATTTGACACACTTCTACCGGAACTATACAACTCATTGAAGGAATTTAAAACTTTGTATAGAGACATTTGCAAGACAAACTTTCTAACAGTTGACATATATAAGAAAATGAGCAAGGTACAAGATGAAATCAATAAACTTGCTGACAATTTTTTTAACTCACCTGATACATTATCAGTTTTTGAAGAAAAGATAACAAATTTTGAGGAAGAATTACTTAAGTTAGGAAGAGAAAAGGAGACAATAATAAACAAGGCTAAGAATCTGAGACTAAGACTGAGTCCAAGACTAGACTATCTAGCATCATTGAGGAAAGAAATTTCTGAGGCATTAATACAAGGACAGAAAACATTGGTAGAGCATATGTAGCAACTCACCAGTATAGTTCAAAGAATAGAGGTAGCTTTGAAAGATAGTAAGAAATTTATGGGAAGCATAAATTTGGTTTTGGTGAGTATTTTTCAAATTGTAACCACCCAGCTTCAAGGTTGACACATAAAACCATACTCTATTGACACCTTGACAAACTTTGTCATTGATGCCAAAGTGGGAGTAGTGGTATGAGAAAATAATCAGGTAAAGACTCATCTACTCAGGGGGAGTTCACACATTTTTGGTTCACATATTTTTGGACACATTTTTGGATTTTCTCATGAGTGTTGCCATCAATGCCAAAGGGGGAGATTGTTGGCATATGCACACTCCAATGAGACATTGAAGGTGATTGAAGGTTTTGTCATTGATGGCAACCTTACAATCCTATAGCATCAACAAGACATTCCACTGGCACTAACAAGATCAAACTCTACACCGGCACATAGACTACCGACACCAACAGTGAAAGGAAACATACTGGCACAAAGGCCGACAAGATTTTTGTTATAATTTATTTTGCTTATTATTGTAAAATCTTTTAAAGCCGACTTGGCAACATTGTAAAATGACTCATATATATAAGAGATCATTGTAGGACATTTGAAGAGAGATGGTAGAATGTAATTAGGCAAAATAAGGTAGACCTATTATGCGAATTATAGGTTAAGGGTTTTATGTAAGAAGCAGGGCGAAAACCGGTACTGGATCTGGCATTATAGATGCTATTCTGAAGCAGTACAAGACATTGGATTTATATAATCCATTTTGTAAGTCAGTAAGACTTCCTATTTTGTATTTGAGCAGTGAGCTCTAGGCACTTGGCCTTCCTGCATGTGCAGGCCCCTCTTGTAGCAGTAATATTCTCTTATTGGCCAGTAAGTGAATATTGTGGGTCACAAATCCCACCAAGGTTTTTCCCACACCGGGTTTCCTGGTTAAATCCTTGTGTTATGGTGTGTTTTTCATGTGGTTGCTTTTATCTCTATTTATTGCATTATTTCTTGCTTACCGATACACTGCTATAATATGCTCTACATGTTTTAAGTTAAGAAATTCAATATACCAGTTAGATACTGATTCACCCCCCCCCCCCCTCTCAGTATCTGTGGGAATCCTAACAATCCTTAGGGGTCATATGGTAACCCGTGACCCCTTAGGAAACCATATGGCCTCTAACGACACCATATGGTATCATAAGGGGTCATAGTGTGTCATAAGATGGCAAGATGAACCATTATTACAATATAAAAAGTAGTGCCAATATTGCTTACAAAAAATTGTCACCTAAGGGGTCATATGGTGTCCTAAGGGGTCATAGGACATAATATGACCCCTTAGGACACAATGTGACCCTTTCCCCCTCCCTCTCTCTATCTCTCTCTCTCCCTTCCCCCTCTCTCTCTCCCCCCTCTCCCCTAATATCTCTCTCTCCCTTCTCTCTCTCTCTCTCTCTCCCTCTCTCTCTCTCTCCCTCCCTCTCTCTCTCTCTCTCTCTCTCTCTCTCTCTCCCCCCTAATCTCTCTATATCACCCCCTCTCTCTCTCATAATCTCTCTCTCTCCCTCTCCCCTAATCTCTCTATCTCTCTCCCCTAATCTCTCTATATCCCCCCCTCTCTCTCTCTCTCATAATCTCTCTCTCTCCCTCTCCCCTAATCTCTCTATCTCTCTCTCCCTTTCCCCTCCATATCTCTCTCTCTCTCTCTCTCTCTCTCTCTCTCTCTCTCTCTCTCTCTCTCTCAACATACATACATACATACATACATACATACACACACACACACACACATACATACATACATACATACATACATCCATACATACATACATATAATTTATTTGTAACCTTCTAGTGTATATCTGAATTAATCTTGTTTATTCAAACAAGTACTTCAATCCCTATCACACATTTGTATTTGATGAGAACCTATGTTCCCATGAAATAGAAGATAAAAATAGAAATAAAATTAATTATATTTAAGAAATATTACTTTGAGGTATTGAATCCAATTTAATATCGCATTATGTTGATCCCATTTGCTAGTATAGTTCAATGTTTAAAATAAAAGACAATTGAAGAAAACCTAAGGACCCAAGTGGAGAAACCCATTCAAGGACTTTTATGTGAAGGTAAATTCAAATTAATATCCTTTTCATGGAATAAAAATATTATAAATTATAATATAACCTTTGAATGAAGGATTTCCTACATTTGAAGGTGCTTGTATAGTCCTCTTGAATGAATGTATTTGTTAAAAAATAATCCCTAATTATGTAAATTTGTAATGTCCCACAAGTGAAACACACTATTGAGTTTCTACCAAACAATAAGCTTTCACATGTGAAATGATAACATAAAAGATAATATAACTACAATTCCCCGCTTTGCAACCAAACACCCCAATGAGAGAGGTAATTTTCTTAAATTTCTTTTAGCTTTATCTATGATAGGGTAGAAGAGGAGAATTACCCAATAGTTAATCACTTTAAAAGTCCCCCTTCCAATTTTACTAAACTTAATCTAAACTGAGGAAGTGTTATTTTATTATTAAGTCATGTTATTTGGTACAATAGTATATGATGAGGATCCTTTTCATTTCCTAATTCAATTTTTATCTAGGTTATCTTTCCTTTTCCTTTTGATAAGATTAATGATTGTACATTGTAATTAACTAGGATGTTTATTGCATAAATACATTTATTAACCTGTATAGAGAAATATATTTCTTTATCTATCTATTATCTTGGCTATTTTTAGTTTCAGATTTTTTTTTTAAGTTGTGGGGTTCAATAATCAACTCAAACATGTTATTGGAGCTCTATATATATGGTTTTATATCTATTTTTCTAGAGATTCAACCTTGAAAGAAAAAGAGTGCGCATTGGAGAAAAGTGAACCTCACAATTGTGTCTAAAAACCCTAAGATCAACTTTCAAATTATTGAGCATGAGAATTGTGGGAATTTTTTATGGGCATTTTTTTAGGTTTGAAAATATTAGCATTGGTACAAAAGCAATATTATTATATAGATGCAACATGGACAATGTTTTACAATATGCATAGTCATTGCTACATAGGCCTATGTGTGAGATTTTTCCAAGATCAAGAGGCAATGGAAAGCACAAATAAGAGAGACAAAATATATGATAGAAATAAACTGTATTCTATCAAGATGAAAATAATGATCAACTAGATCATCAATCGATACATACAATGAATATGAGTCTGCTTATATAGGCAAGGCTATATGGATATATGAGCGCACAAACATGACATGTGGCTCAATAAGAAACAAGGGTAGGTAGGAAATAGGTGTGGGTAGGTAGGAGAAACAATATAATATTCCACATGAGGTGGATCACCCACTGAATGTGGAGTGTAACAACAAGATCACACCATAAAAGTTGGAAATTCTCCTACACACACTATCCCAATGTGGCACAAACACCCAAGTGTCTCATACCCAAACTACTATGAAATGCATGTACCTAAGTAAACTTAAGTAAGGTGTAATAATATCCAAGATGAATAATTATTTACACCAACACCCCCCCTTAGGTGCAAATTAGGGGAATGCACTTAAGTCTACAGTGCAACTAAGCAATGCAAGATGGGTCCCAGCTATGAGGCCATGTTAGGTACCCATGTACAAATGCAAATGCATGAAAACCAATGCAAGGAAATCTCTCACAAAGTGGGGAAAGAGAGAAAACCCCAATGGGAAAAAACCCTCCCCCAAAAGAGAGATGAAAACTAGATACAAAGAACTCTCATAGAAGTATGTGAAGGACAAAACCCCATGTGAGGAAAAAGTCCCCCCCATATGAGAGAAGAAGAAGAGAGACTAGGAAGCCCCCCTTCAATGTGGAATCTGGACCAATGATAGAAGCTTGAAGATGAATGAAGAAACTACTCCATGAACGTCGAACCATGTTCCTCCCCTTAAGAAGAAACAAAACCAAAGGTGTATCCAAAAAGTATCCCCAACCATGAAAGGAAGATGGAGAAAAAATACTCATGATGAAAGGAATCTCTGAAAACTGCTCAAGTGTCCCCATGTCGATGCTGAAACGTACCCCCTCCAAAGATGGTAAACTGTGCCACACTGCTGAAAAAGGCACTCCAAGATCTAGTGGAGATGAATATAGAACAATATCCAAAGACTCATATGTCTCCTCAAAAGATAAAGAGACCTCCTCCAAGTGTTGTACAAAAGTATCCACAATCATGTCAACCTCTAAAGATTGATCATGTAGAGAATGCATAAGAGGGTTAGAGTGATCCCTCGCAACAATCAAAGAAGGATCATCTTCATCAAAGAGAAGATGAATGTCATCAATGATGTCTCCCAAATATGCAATGTAGGAGTCCACAAACAAACCTACAATGTCTGTCAAGTAGGCATCCCAATCAACTGAAGCTGGAAGACATGAAATATCCTGCTACACTAAATCACAAGAAGGCAAAACTGTCGCACTAGCTACATCATCAAGTGCAATAGGTGGTGTGATATCAATAGGAGGAGATGAAATGTAAGGCTCAAGAATGGGGTCACATGTGAGAATCCCCAATTTCAAATGCCCAAAGTTCTCCTCAAAATCTGAATCAACATAGGAAGAATCAACCTCATCAATAGGACCAAAATCTGAAAAAGAGTACAACCGAGATGCATGATCAACCACCCTAGTCACAATGATAGCTCCACTCTCCAAGTCTCTAATGATAACTGAATTAGGTGTGAACTCCACAGTAGATGGAAAGAAGATTATTTGTCAAGTGGGGTACACACAACACATCATTGAAGGAGTTATCCCCAATGGCAATAGATCCTTTCCCAATCACATCCATGTATGTATGATTGCCCATCAAAATCTGCGGCATGTGGCAAGGCTCAAATGTAGAAAACATAGATTGTGAATATGTCATATGATGAGAAGCCCCTGAATCTAGAAGCCATCTCCCTGAATCATGACTTGTAGTAGCACAAAAAGCTTGTCCCTTTCCTTTATCTGTCCCAAAAGAGTGATCCTTTCCTTTATCCTTGGAAGAAGAAGTCGATGTAGACATTCTAGAAGGTAGGTTGATTCTATTCTTCTTAAGAAGATTCTTCAACTCATCAATATCCTTCTTATAACAATGATGTTCATCATGTCTTGACTTCTTGCAATATCCAAAAAAAAGATTGTCCTTATATGATTTCCTCTTAGGTGAGAATGGTGAATCACCTTGTTGTGGAGAGGAAGATTGTGCTCCATCTTGTTGTGGTTTAGACTTAGGTTGCTTTTGATTCTTACTTTGATTCCCTTTGTTAGCCACCAAAGCTTGTGGCTTTGAAGATTTGAGAATCCCCATCGTGGTCAACATAGATTGCTCAAGTATCAACATCTTCGTGAATGAATCAAATGAGGGAGAAGTGTATGAGGAACCTTGAGCTAACCTATGGGTGTGAAAGCTAGATACAAAGGCTGCATACTCTGAAGTAAGCTTGTCCAACAAGTTATAAACCAATTGAGCATCCTTTTTGTCAATTCCACAATCCTTTAGCTTTGCTCTTAGCTCAGTTGCTTTTGTGACATAATCTTTGATTGTATCAAAATCCTTGGGATCCAAAGTTGTGAGTTCACTATCAAGCTTGTAGCCCTTAATCTCATCAACTTGACCATACAATTTTTTTAAAATATCCCAAGCCTCTTTAATTCATCAATATCCTTCTTATAACAATGATGTTCACTATGTCTTGACTTCTTGCAATATCCACAAAAAAGATTGTCCTTATATGATTTCCTCTTAGGTGAGAATGGTGAATCACCTTGTTGTGGAGAGGAAGATTGTGCTCCATCTTGTTGTGGTTTAGACTTAGGTTGCTTTTGATTCTTACTTTGATTCCCTTTGTTAGCCACCAAAGCTTGTGGCTTTGAAGATTTGAGAATCCCCATCATGGTCAACATAGATTGCTCAAGTATCAACATCTTCATGAATGAATCAAATGAGGGAGAAGTGTATGAGGAACCTTGAGCTAACCTATGGGTGTGAAAGCTAGATACAAAGGTTGCATACTCTGAAGGAAGCTTGTCCAACAAGTTATAAACCAATTGAGCATCCTTTTTGTCAATTCTTCAATCCTTTAGCTTTTCTCTTAGCTCAGTTGCTTTTGTGACATAATCTTGGATTGTATCAAAATCCTTGGGATCCAAAGTTGTGAGTTCACTATCAAGCTTATAGCCCTTAATCTCATCAACTTGACCATACAATTTTTCTAAAATATCCCAAGCCTCTTTAATTGTTGTACACTTATCAATGTGAAAAATGAGGTCATTTGATACATACTTTCTAAGAGTTCCAAGTGCCATAGCATTCTTAGTAAGCCATTCAATTTGAGCATTAGGATCAGCCTTAGGTTCAGGTGGTGCTATAATAGTTTCATTTACATAATGAATGAGTCCTTTTTCCATTAGTTTACTTCATGCTTTAATTTTCCATGATGCATAATTATGAGGAGTTAAAAGTGGAAATTTAGGAGAACCCATAGCACCAAAATGAAAAAACACAAGATAGAGAGAGGCACAATCACACAAGACACCCCCCGAAAATACTCAATCCAGAAATCTCCCCAAAATGATGATTTTGGCACTTTATACTTAGTGCATATACAATGGACCACTTGCAAAACAAGGCAAAGTGGACTTCTGATTTCAATTTACAACTTCTCAAAATGAGATCTAAGAGACTTCAACAAATACTACTAGTGATCTAAACTGAGATCCAAGCAAAATGCAAGTACCAAATATGCCAAAAATGGCCAAATATTGAAAGTACAATTTTTACTTAAAATCACTGCAAATAGATGGCAGATTATGAAAGTAGATGAAAAAAGATGCGCTTTCAAAAAAAAGGGCACCTAAAAAGGAGTCCATATGAGCCCAAACAAAGCCTCCAAAGTTGTAAAAATTGGGATTTCATGATTTCTGAAAAATCTATATCCAAAAATCAGAAAACACCTACACCACTGTATAGATCACGAAATTCTACCCCAAAACAAAAAAAATTGCTTGAAAAAATGAGTCCAAATAAGTGAGATATCACTATTTGAAAAATGCCTACAAAATTATAATTTCTGGAAAATTTCTGCCGCAGCGTCAAACTTCAAATGCCTCTAGATTTGGCCTCCAAAGTCTGATTTGGATGAAATAAAAAGAAAAACTATCTTTCTTGGTCCTCCTCAATCAAATGGTAACCTCAAATTTGACCCATCAAGCTTTAATAATAACCTGCAATAGAAAACTCCAAAATACACAACCCCAAATAGCATCAAATTTCTCTCAATTAGCAAACCAATGACCCTCTAATGGCTCTGATACCATGTGATATTTTTCCAAGATCAAGAGGTAATGGAAAGCACAAATAAGAGAGACAAAATATATGATAGAAATAAACTGTATTCTATCAAGATGAAAATATTGATCAACTAGATCATCAATCGATACATACAATGAATATGACCCTGGTTATATAGGCAAGGCTATATGGATATGTGAGCGCACAAACATGACATGTGGCTCAATAAGAAACAAGGGTAGGTAGGAGAGACAATATAATATTTTACATGAGGTGGATCACCCACTGAATGTGGAGTGTAACAACAAGATCACACCATAAAAGGTGGAAATTCTCCTACACACACTATACCAATGTGGCACAAACACCCAAGTGTCTCATACCCAAACTACTATGAAATGCATGTACCTAAGTAAACTTAAGTAAGGTGTAATAATATCCTAGATGAATAATTATTTACACCAACACTATGAAATTTTTGGAACACCTATATAATTTGTTGGACTTCTACATATTTTATAGTGGTATGTATGTTTTTCGATAGTTCCTTTTCAATTCTATTTATTGGTGTATTTTTAAAAATTTGATACCATTTTATAGCATACATATATCATAAATCGATGGGTGTTATTTTTTAAATGACACCACTATCATGTTGCTTGTGTTTGATCATCATGCTAACTGCACCACTACTCCAAAATTGTAGTGTAGTAAATTGTATCCTTCTAAAAATTAACACTCTATTTGGTCTCCTACTTTAGTGTTCCTTTTTTGAGACCATTTTAAGCCTATTTTGTTCATTTTCTACTTTAAATATTTCTTATTAATCCTACAATTTAATAGTCATTAAAAACTCAAATTAGGACCAAATCTAGCATTAAATAATCTAGCACTCTTGACTCCCTTTTGGAGGCCCTATTTGGGTTGGACTAGGGTGCCATCCAACCATGTCCTACCAAAGTTCCTCAAAATTATATCCATTTCCAGTGTTAGCCTTCATAATTTGAATTGTAGTCTCACTTTTTGCAATTAACCATTTTATGTCCACCTAAAATCAAAAAATACTTTGTGAACCCCATATCAGTCATCTCTTTTATCATTCAAAATATTAGGCCACTTCTTAGATTTTCTAATGGACCAAGTGTTCTTTTGGGGCTCGTGAGAGACATTGCCCTATTCATGTGTTGCTCCTTGATATTTTTTTTGGTGATTGTTGTTTGTGGGATTCGGCTACACTCTTTTCTAAGGATTATGACATTTTTATTGGAGGTCAATTTTCATTGATAGAGGTAGGTAGGATTTGGATGTGTGATGAAGGCTAGTTGCCCAATGAGTGAATAACTAGAGAGAGTTTTCTTTTCTTTGATCATGCTTCTCTAGTAAATTTGGATTCCTTTGGAGGATGTTGTTATTTTCTTTGGTTTCTACATTTATCCCCTTCTCCCCCAATCACCTCATGTGTCCTCTTGGGGTGATGTCGTTAGGGTCTCTCATTTGAACATTGGATTGGGGTCTTTTGAGTTTTGGGTTTCTCTAGTGGGCCTCATCCCCTATGTTCATTCCTTCAAGGCTTTCATTCCCTTATGGTACTATTGAAAACAAAACTATTTAGGTTATCCATGATGCTTTATTTTTAGGGTCTTCATCTAGTCAAAGTTTAAGTGACACCTTTAAAAACCATTTGTGATTTTTTTGCAAGACCATTCTTTGGTTATTTTAATTAGTGTTTCTCTAGAATGGCTAAGTGTTTCTTCTTCCACAAGGTTTTTGGTTGTCTCTAGATCATTGTGTTCTCTATCCTTGTTTGAGAAAGTCTTTGTACAAGGTGGTCCTTCAAGTAAAATGTTGTGGGAAGCCTTTCAAAATCCACTTGTTATTATCTACTTCCTTGGCCACTTTCACTCCAATGTAAGGGGTTTTTTCTAGAAGGTAGTGTTGGCATTAGATTGTCATTGATGTCAATAGTTAAGAAGATGTACTAGGCAGATTGACTTGAATTCAAAAAAATTTTGCTGCAGCATAGCATAGAACATCACATTAGTCACACAAGAATTCATAGAAGACAAGCATGGAGTGACTTACTAGGCCTTGTAATTGGACAAAGAAGACATAGGCCATTGGTTCAAGAGCACCTAGGTGGCCATATGATTCTTTTTGGCCATGTTGAGTTATTTCAAGTTTTATATCATGTCAAGATGTAATAAATTCATGAATGACCATCCTTTATGTAATAAGGTCCTTGAGACCAATTTGTAATGTTTGAATTTAAGTTGAGGTCTTGATTGTCTCATTGTTGTCAAAATTGTCACTATTAGATGAAAGTCTATCAAAGGCATAAAATGGGGTATTTAATCATGTATAAAGTATATTTGGACCAATTTTAATGTATTTACAATAGTTGGAAGTCATATAAGTTCTATTTTGGGTTTGGAGTCAACTTTTGTCAAAAGTTGCCAAAAGCAATTTTTGCATTACATTGTTGATTAGGTGTTAGTTTGTTAATACAAGTTCAAAATATAGTTGTAACCATTGGGGAAGGTTTTAAATTATTTAGGTTTCTTCCCTCTATTGTAAGTCTCTTCCCTTACCAAGTTGAGGGTTAGAGAGTTGGTATGTATGTTTTGAAAAATAAAATCAATAAAAGTTTGGAGTAGTTTACAATTCCTCTGTGATTTTCAGACATTAAAGTCTTCAACATTGAGTTTTTCCTTGGTTTAACTTACTAATTGACTTAGGAGATTCATTTGATGTGTTAAGAGGAGTGAATCCTTTGTAGTTTCCTTTTGGTTTATTCACTTTCATTCATTTTTGATAAAGATATAAGAGTTTTGGTAAAAACTATCAATACCCTAGATTAGGGTAACCCAAGACAGTCTAAAATGGATTGGGGGTCATTTACACATTGAAAAATCCATGTCAAAGCATGGAATGACCCTATCAATCATGTATTTTTTTTCCTTCAGTGCAAGGCTCCATGATATGTAAAGCACATGCAAAAGTGGGTGGAAATCTTTGATTTTCTGAGTCTCAGTTTGATGAGACAACAAAGTGGTGGTGTGGAAAGTGTGTGAGTGAATAGTAGAGCCTTGAAAGGTTGGTGAAGGCTTAGAGGGGTTTGTGAAGATACCACAAACATGAACCTAGGGTTGGGATCCCATGAAAAAGCTAAAATGACAAAACACATATGAATTTCCTCCACCTTATGCATGACTACCACAATATGATAGTGAGTTAAGTTTCTACACTTTTCAAGGCTAGAGAGTGAGTTGATGTTGATTTTGGTGATAGAGGGAGAAGTAGAGGGGTCCTCCATCATTATTTCTAGTGTTTTGAGTACTATGATGAAGGAATTTTCCATGAAAGTATGATTGTCCATGATAAAGTTTATGTCTACCACAGTAAACCAGAGATATAACAAGTTCTCTGTATGGCCTTTAGGGTGGATGGGAGGGTGAAGAATAGTAATTTTTATATAATAAGGAGTCTTTACAATGGTCATGAAAACCCTTTGGTTGTTGGATACCTATTTTTCAATTGGATTTGAGTATATGGACAATGTGGAGTCCTAATAGGAGATATGCTTATGTGAGTAGGGCTTAAGGGTTTGGTGTGATCTAGGGGTTGGAGAGTCTCAAGCTAGCCTTGGAAAGTTAAATAAGCCTAGACTAATATGTACCAATTATTGGATAGGGTTTGGGAGGCATTGGTTTCATTTTGGTGTGTTGAAGTGTATTAAACACCTATTATCCTTGTGAGGGCTCCTGAGGGTTTGTAAAGAGTAATCACCTATTTGAGTAGGTGATTTGGGAGAAAGATCTCTTCTAGTTTGTGTTTGTTGGGATGCTCTACATCAAAATTATTTTAGAGAAAAGGGAGTAGATTAATTGAAGGTGGAATTTGAAGGTTGAGAGAAGTGTGAAGATAAGATGCCTCCAAAGAGTGCCATTGCAGGAGAGGTTTCTCAACTCAAAGAAAAGCATGCTCGGGAGTTAAGAGAATTGGAAGAAAGAATGGCTGCTAGAATAGAAGCCTTGGAAGCCAGCCAAAGGAGGGATGAGGTCATAGGAGATGTGAGTGACCAAGAGGAAGAAGGAGAATCCTAGGGGGAGAAAAAGGAGCAAGTGGACCCTAAAGAACAGAGGATGGCAAGGCTTTTGAAGCTAGTCAAGAGTGAAAGTCATAGGACTAAGGTAGACTTACCCATGTATGGAGGGAAGTTAGATGGATAAGATACTTTAGATTGGATAGGGGCCATGGATAATAATTTTGATTGTGAGGATGTACAAGAGGAATAAAAGGTGAAGATAGAAAAGTCAAAGTTGATGGGGCATGCATTTCTTTGGTTAGAGTTTGTACAAACTGAGATGAGAAAGAGAGGGAAAACTAAGATAAATTCTTGGGATAAAATGGTGGCAAAAATGAAAAGGAAATTTATTCCTAGTGATTATAGTGTACAATTGTTCAAGAGGCTGCAAAACCTTAAGCAAAAGGAACTAGATGAGCAAGCCTACACTAAAGAGTTCTACAAACTGAGTATAAGGAAAAAGCATGAAGAAGATGAAGAGGAGATGATGGAAAGGTATCTCAATGGCTTGAGATACCTTTCCAAGATGAGTTGAGTCTCATTACACCAAGGAAGTTGGCAATCAAGGTTCAAGACGAGTTGAAGAGGAAGAAATACAAGTCCATGAGAGGAAGAAGTGCCAATTAGAGGGGTAGAGGTTCCTTCACTACACCAAAGCATTCCCATGAAGACCAAGAAGATGGAAGTAAAGGTAAAGACCAAGTTGTTGATAAAAGAGGTAGGTTCAAGTGTTCTAGGGGCAAATTTGGAGGAGGTAGGAGTTCTAACACATTCACATGTTGGCATTGCATTAAGATTGCATTGAAGACGTATATTAGGAAGTGTTTTCATTGATGTCAAAAGAAACTAGTAATGAAGCAGTAAAGAAACTGATAATGAAGAAGATAAGAAGTTGGTAATGAAGTAGTGAAAATCATTTGATAACCCTATCCAGTTGAGAAGAAAAACCCTAACCGATGAAGCTTGGAGATTGGTTGTGATGATCTATGACCAAATGATGATCGGTGATAAAGATGTTGCGTAAGCATGATGCACGTGATGAGTTTCAAAATGGTTTTGGCACGTAAAGATAACCATTTATCTTGGGAATGATCAAATGCATAGTATGAAGTGACAAATGTGTGATGTGTTAAAGGATTAAAAGTGTAATGATCCAAGAGTGGTTGTAGATACCTAGAAGAATGTAAAGTTGATTGAATGTAATCTAACAGTCAAGATTGAGCTAATGTGTTTGTAATCTCTATAAGATTTTTAGGGTTTGTGTTGTGTTGCCAACATAATGTATTTGTTTATAAGGTTGATGAATTGATTGAATGAGTGGTTGGAAAATTTGATTAAGTCTGAAAGTGATTGTTGCCAAACCAGGAGGTGTGTCTGTAGAATGATGTGAAGGCAGATAGTAGAGGTAAAGGATTTGATTCAGCAAGTACTATTTCTAGATCGGTCAAGAACATGTTGTTCTCTAAGCATCACAACAATTTGAAATCCCCTCACAGGGTAAGCTCTAATAGGCTTGTTGTTGAAATCCTCTAACCAAGTGATCCATTAGCTTGAATTTGAAATCCTCCACTGAGGTTACCTTTAGTAGGGTATTACCTTTAATAGGGTATTTGTAGTTGTAGCATCCTAAAATTGCGACACTTGCAATTTTGACCGCATTTGGGTCTTCACGATGGTGATGCAACACTGAACCTGAATGGAGACCCCGAAACTTGTTCATGACATCAAAAACTGCATTTTTCAGCACCCTGGCCTGATCCTCCTTGCACCCTGCTATCCTTGGAGGTGGGACCATGGTGCCCAATGCCCTAGTCCTTCAGGACCATGGCGCCCAACGCCCTGGTCCCTGGCCCTATTTTGGGCCTGGTCTCTTATGGGGCTTCGGGTCTTTAAGTTTGCAAATTGGAAAATAATCTTCCTAGGTCGGCCTAAGGTCAGAAAAATCAGTCTTTCAACCCTAATTGGCAAGTATATAAACTACATTTCCCCTCTCAAAAAGGGTAGATGGAAAAAAGGCGGAAACGATACTCAAACATTCAAGCATTCAAGCATTCCTTCAAGCAATTGATCATTCTAAGTCTCCATTCAAGGCTAAGTGTTGCATTCAAGACAAGGATTCAACCATTGAAGAGGAGATCACATACAACAACATTTACACCTTCGCATGTAAGAATACAAACATTCTTACAACAAGGTATTGGTACTTTATTACATTACAATCATTTACATTTACAGCATTCTCATTTTTTGGTTAATTCCAAAACCTGGGTTTGACCTAAGGGAAAACCCCTAATCCCTAACCCCTCAATCATCCTCTCTTTTCTGTGTGTAGGTTGCAGGTACGTGGCTGTAATTGAAGATCTAGAATCCTTGTGCAGAGACAAATAGATCCCCCTTCGTTTCGCGGATTTTTCGGAGGACCGTGTGCATACCGGGTGCCATCGTCCCATCAACTTTCACTCAAATTTGCAGAACAACATCATCTCGACATTTTACTGCTAATTCCAAGTCCGCAGCTTCATCCTGTATCCCTATCTCTGTTTATAAGAGAATCTTTCTCACTTTACATGCATTCCTAGCTCAATCCTTCTATCTACATTCTTTACAAAAGAGGGTAGCCTTGTTGTCACAACCCTTGAAACTCATTTAGAATCCAATCTTGCATTGTGTGGGATTGTATCTTGTGGGTTTCAACCCCTCTTTTGAATGTAAAGTCTCTCCTAAGTGAAAACCGTCAACCCTAGTGACCCCCTTTCTCTCTCCTTGGAGTGGTGGGGGGAACACTTAGGGTTCGATCGTGATTTTCCGCTTTACATTTTGGTGAACCCAACGTGAACATCCTTTCTGATTATTCATGGTTAGATCTGAAAATTGGATGCCTTGATTACATTTTCATGTTTGATCTTTTGCAAATTTTAGAGGTTAATTGCATAAAAACCCTAAATTTTCTTTTTAGTAATTGAGCTTGCGAAATGTTTAATGGTTAATGCTTGTTTCAGATCTACCCTTCTATTGCAAATTATCAATTCATATTTGTGCTTTAATTCTAAAAATTAAGTGGTTAAGTGTCAAAACCCTAATTTTTAAAAGCCTTCTTGATTCAACCTTTGACTGATAATTTCACTGATCAAAACATCTCCAAATCAGCTGTAACTTTGGATTCCGCAACAAAATCATAATATCTTTCATCCCTGAAAATTTGGAAAAAAGTTGCGAGGACCGTGTGCACCCTGAGCACCATCGTCCCCGACATTTTTTCTGAAATTTCGGGAGCTAGATCTTACTGTATTTTTTTGCTAAAATCTAGAATTTTGGCTGATTTTATCAATTACAACACTTTCAAAATTAAAGTCAAAGTTGGTCTAGTGATTGCTTGGATTAAGGCTTCTAATCATTCAAAAATTGTTGAAATTTAAATTTTGTGTCGAAATTGTGTTTCTTACTGTCCTAAATCTGAAAAGTGTGTTGGCATTCATTCGAAATTTCAGTGCTTTATTCAAATTTTTGTAGTTTGTGGCTTTTGAAATTAAATGTTTAATTGCAACAACTTTGATTTCCACTTTCAAAATTGAATTTTGCATGAAATTGGGTCAACTTTTAAATTTCAAAGCTTTCATTGCTTTCAGTATTCCTTCTAAAATCATAAAATTCAAAATTTCAGTTTCCCTCTCTTTTTCAAAATTCAAATTTTGCATTTTTTCAACAATCTTGGTAGGGTTCAATTTTGAGATTGCAACTTTAGTTTGGCCTATCTACAAATCGTAAAATCACTCAATTTTTTCAAATTAGCTTTAAAATCATCATAACTTTCATCCCTGAAAATTTCGAAAAAAGTTGCGAGGACCGTGTGCACTCCGTTCGCCACAGTCCCTGACATTTTTTCCAAAATTTTGGGAGATTGTCGTGATTGCATTTAACAGCTTAAATCTAGGAGATTGGCTAATTTTATTGAAATTTGCTACCTCTAAATTCAAAATCTTCTCTCCCTCTCTAGTGCATGAGATTTACAACAATAAGCCCTACTTACACTATTCCCATTAGGTGAAGCCTTAGAATTAAGTCTTTCTGAGGTTTAATTACCGAGGAGATGGAACTTGATTTGAATAGCCTTTTTAACAAGGACACGGGTAATTCCTCTAATCCTCTTAATGATGAAGAAGCTCTCCATGAGGTTTCTGTAGAACAACTTTCGAAATTGGATAACCAATTTGATGATTTTCAGCAATGGATGTCTCAAGAGTATCCCGATAGTCAAGCTCTTTCATTAATTGAGGGTCTAAAACGTATGGTTCAAAGTGATAAGAATGGAATTGATATTTTGCGTGGTATTGCACACATTCTGGATTCGAATGTGATGCCTATGATGAGTTGTGCTAAAACTTTAGGTTATACACAACCTCCCACTCAAGTCAATCATTCTATTCCTTTGACAACTTCCATTGCTAGTATACCTACCTTTACATCAAACATAATGACTACTTCTATACAAGACATTCCACCTATGATCACCAGTCATGGGGGCAATCCTTCCTCTTCAATCAACCCTCTTCCTTCATTCAAACTGACTTCTTCATTCATTCCTTCAATGAGTGTTCCTATTACATCTCCACAAATGAACCTGGTGCAAGGGGGCAATTCATTTAACCATTCCATTCCTCCTTGTAGTGTTCCTCCTTTCCAATCATCTCCTATGACTAACTATCATAGTATCCCGCCACCTTACTCTCAATCAATACCTTCTTTCAATAACATAATACCTCCATCTCAATCTAACACGTCTAATATGAACTCTTCGACTGAAGCGACCATTAACAATCTTGCACAAACTATCTCTTCTTTACAGCAACAAATTGCCTCTATGAATCAATCTAAGTTTAGTGTGCCCACATTTGATGTTGCGAGCCCACTTTCTCTTTACATTGTTCGAGCTATTCCTCCTAAACATGTTGAAATCCCACATTTGGAGCTTTATAATGGTAAAGGTGATCCTCTAACACATGTTAAGACTTTTCAAACAATATGTACTGACTTTGCTTATGACCAAAGGTTGCTTGCAAAACTGTTTACTAGAACATTAAGAGATAAAGCCCTACAATGGTATTGCTTGTTGCCTTCTTATTCTATTACTTCTTTCGAACAACTTGCAAATGCTTTCATTCAACAATTTCAAAACAATATAAGTCCTAAAGTTACTTTGATTGATTTAATGCATTGTAAACAAGGTGTTAAAGAAAAAGTGACTGATTTCATTGGTAGATATAAGCATTTGTATGCTCAAATTTCTTTTCCAATACTTGACAATGATATTAAAAGAATCTTTATTTCTAATTTACAAAAAGATATTCGAGACAAAATTCTGTTTTTTGAGTTTACTTCTTTCCAATAGTTGTGTGCAACCCTTCACAATTATCAACTGACTATGAGTCAAATGGAACAAGCAAATCCTATGGCTCCAAGTGATAAGGGTGATAGTAGTCAACAACCATTTGGGAAGTTTAAACCAAACAGAGAGTCCATTAAGTTCAATGAAAACATCATCAACAATAATGTGAATGCAACATCAGGTGTGCCTCCTATTTCTAAGTTTTTCAAGAAAAAGAGAAAATTTACTCCTTTGAATGAATCATTGCATAGTATTATGAATAAGTTATTGGAACAAAATGTGCTTACTCTCCCTCCTGTAAGGCAAATAGACCCTACAAAGATTAATTCACCCTATTTTGATAACAAATCTTTTTGTCAATTTCATCGTCAACCTGGGCATGATATTGAAAAATGTTTTGCTTTAAAGGGTAAAATTCAAGATTTGATTGATAATAATACTATCTCTGTTTCAGGAATGAATGATAAAGGCAATACATCTAGAGCTCCTCCTAACCAAAATCTTAAGATTTTTACTGATCCATTACCTTCTCATACCTCTAATGCGATTGAGGCTAATGATTCCTCTTTCTCATCTGATGGTCTTGTGTCTATGACTCCGAATGTGATTAACTTTGTAGAGCAGCAAGAAAACCCTAAAGAACCTTCCATCACATTTGATTCTAGTGAAACTATTAAGGCACCTGATGGTCCTTTATATGTAGTTGCAAAAGTCAAGAATACACCTTGTCGTGGAGTGCTTATTGATCCTTCTTGCATGGTTAATGTTATTACTGAAGAATTTCTCTTTACTTTACAATTGAATCAAGTGATCTATGACAAAACAGATGTGATTGTGAAATTATTTGATGCATTTTCTTCTCCTACAATTGGTTCTATTACATTACCTATTGAGGTCCATAACAAATCCCTTGATGTGAAATTTTCTATTATTCCTTTATCCAAACAATTTCGTGTGAAGCTTGGCTATCCTTGGCTATCTTCCATGAAAGCTATTGCTTCTCCTATTCATAAATGTTTGAAATTTCCCCATAATGGTGAAGTTGTTATTGTCAATCATAGTCTCTTTAAACCAGCTGAAAGAACTTCTAGCATTCCTATTGATTATTTTTGGCCTAAACAATTCCAATCTCTTCCTCCGTGAAGTGATCATCTTTTCAAATCTTATCAAAATTGGAAAACAGATATGATCCTATCTCTAAGTGAACCTAGAACACCCAAACTTGATATTCCTATCGTTCTTGAGAAGGAAGTTCTTCCTTTGAAAGATAAAACTAATGTCTTTCCTCAAGAAGATTCCCAACCCATTCCTATGGATGTGACTATGTCTATGTCTAAAAGCAAACCTATACCTCCTCATCATGATGGACTTGGTCTCCTTCCTAAACCAAATATTCCTCCTTTATATGGAGTAGTTCCTCCTCCTTCCTCTTATGGAGAGAAGAGACCTTCCTCTTCTCCTATTATCCAGCCTAAGAGACCACAACCCAAACACCCAAGTGATAAGGATGAGAACATTCCTCCTCCTCAATCTTCTCCACTTCCTACTAAGACTAGACAAAATCATTCTGTGCGTGAACGCCGATGAAAGCGTCGTCTTAGAGCTCAGGCCGCTGCTTCTCAAACTTTGCAATCTCCAAACACACCTTCAACAAGCATTATTCCATTTTCTCCAAAATCTCCTAAACATAAGATGCATGATGGTTTTGATCCTGTGCGAGTTAAAGATCCTATTTTTATAAATCTTGATGATGATATAGATGAAAATATTATTCATGATGAAAATGTTTCTTCTCTTCATTCTGATAGTGAATATGAATATGTTGATGTTGATAACCATTTATCTAACGAATTTTCTAAAGAACTTATCCTAGCTCCTAGACAAGAACAACATTGCTTGGAACATGAACATAGCCCTTGTTTGGATCTTGTGATAGCTCCATCTGCTGTGTCGGATGTTCCTCCTCTAGCGTGTTCCCTGCCTTCCCGAAATATTGATCAGCAAGATCGGGGGGTGGATGACATGCTAGACTAGTTACATTAGCATAGCGGACTCTCTCCTCCTCTCTTTTGTTACTTCTTCTATGTGTTATTCTCATTCTTCTATTTTTTGTCCTTAGTGTTGTCTACTTGAGGATGATGCAAAGCATTGAGATCTCTTTTGGTCTCTCTCATGTTGACTCAAAAGACACATGTGTTCCCTTCTTCTAGATGACCTTCCTTGATTGGGGAATGAAGAACAATTATGCATACATACATATGATATACATGAATTATCATACAGCATACTGACCCCGAGGAAAGCAAAGTCACCTCGTGCTTTGTGTTTTGTGTCTATTATCCTTGGGTTTATCTCACACTTGGGGGCATAATCCTTGTGATAACGTGCTCCTTTCCTTTTCATTTCCTATATGTATCACTACCTTAAAGCAATCACCCCGATGAGGCGTGTGCGATCGCTTTAACATAGGGGGCATACATCCCATTCATATCTCTTCAAGATACTTGAAAATTTCTTGGCAAACTTAGCTTTGCCTTGAAAATTTTTCGTATTTTTCTTGCATGACTCATAGTGAGGGAACCTTACTACTGACAGTCATGGTACTCCCTCATGATCTTCCCTTTTACTTTGTCAATCGAAGTCGTAAGATCCTTAGTCCACTGGGGGCTTGGTGTGTCTTGCCTCCTTGACATGGTGAAAGTCTTTCAATGTTGTTTCCTTGTACTTTACCGGAAGTATAAGCGTACGCTTATACTCCCACTAAAGTGGGGGCTAAATGTAGCATCCTAAAATTGTGACACTTGCAATTTTGACCGCATTTGGGTCTTCACGATGGTGATGCAACACTGAACCTGAATGGAGACCCCAAAACTTGTTCATGACATCAAAAACTGCATTTTTCAGCACCCTGGCCTGATCCTCCTTGCACCCTGTTGTCCCTGGAGGTGGGACCATGGCACCCAGTGCCCTAGTCCTTCAAGACCATGGTGCCCAGCGCCCTAGTCCCTGGACCTATTTTGGGCCCGGTCTCTTATGGGGCTTCGGGTCTTTAAGTTTGCAAATTGGAAAATAATCTTCCTAGGTCAGCCTAAGGTCGGAAAAATCAGTCTTTCAACCCTAATTGGCAAGTATATAAACTACATTTCCCCTCTCAAAAAGGGTAGATGGAAAAAAGGCGGAAACGATACTCAAGCATTCAAGCATTCAAGCATTCCTTCAAGCAATTGATCATTCTAAGTCTCCATTCAAGGCTAAGTGTTGCATTCAAGACAAGGATTCAACCATTGAAGAGGAGATCACATACAACAACATTTACACCTTCGCATGTAAGAATACAAACATTCTTACAACAAGGTATTGGTACTTTATTACATTACAATCATTTACATTTACAGCATTCTCATTTTTTGGTTAATTCCAAAACTTGGGTTTGACCTAAGGGAAAACCCCTAATCCCCAACCCCCCAATCATCCTCTCTTTTTTGTGTGTAGGTTGCAGGTACGTGGCTGTAATTGAAGATCTGGAATCCTTGTGCAGAGATGAATAGATCCCCCTTCATTTCATGGATTTTTCGGAGGACCGTGTGCATGCCGGGCGCCATCGTCCCGTCAACTTTCGCTCAAATTTGCAGAATAGCATCATCTCGACATTTTACTGCTAATTCCAAGTCCGCAGCTTCATCCCGTATCCCTATCTCTATTTATAAGAAAATCTTTCTCACTTTACATGCATTCCTAGCTCAATCCTTCTATCTACATTCTTTACAAAAGAGGGTAGCCTTGTTGTCACAACCCTTGAAACTCATTTAGAATCCAATCTTGCATTGTGTGGGATTGGATCTTGTGGGTTTCAACCCCTCTTTTGAATGTAAAGTCTCTCCTAAGTGAAAACTATCAACCCTAGTGACCCCCTTTCTCTCTCCTTGGAGTGGTGGGGGGAACACTTAGGGTTCGATCGCAATTTTCTGCTTTACAGTAGTCAATCCCTTAACCGGTTGATCCTTAACCGGATCTGTTCCTAATAGAACATACTTTTATAAGCTTCTAACAAGGCTTGGGTCCTAACAGGGTGAACTTCAGAAGAGTTCAAAATACTTGTGGGTATTCATCCCCACCATGGTTTTTCCCATTTGGGTTTCCATGTGAAAAATCATTGTGTCAAGTGGTGAATGATTTTGTGGATGTATTTTTGGTATGGTTGATATGAATGATTGGTAAATCTGCATAGATGTATCTAAATGACTGGAAATGATCTGAAATATGTTATTATTGGTATTACTGAAGTGGTTTAAGGTTTTGGCCAAAGGATATTTAAGTTTCAGATCTATTGCATTATATCATTGAAGTATTAGGTCAACCGGTAAGGTTTATCAGTGCAGTTGCAGATTTGTTAGAGTGACTAAACTGGTAAGCTTTGTGAGTTGTTTTTGAGTTGGAAATAATTTTGGTGAAAGTCCAGTTAATTTTCTATCTACTGATTCACCCCCCCCCCCTCTCAATAGTTTCTCGGATCTTTATAGTTTCATCATATTATCAATTGGTATCAGAGCATTCCATGCCTTCTTGAGTATAAGCCTAATAGCTTGAGGAAAAGATCCAAGAGAAAATGATGAAGAGAGAGGGTACAAAGTTAAATAGAGATAACTATAGAATCTGGAGTGATAGGATGAATATTTACATCAAGAGCTTGGGAAGTGAGTACTGGGATCATGTTGTTACTAAGTATAACTTGCCTAGTGGAATTCTGATAGATGATCAAAAGAAGGAGCAATGAGAGAACAACCAATCATTGGAAGCCATCATCAGTACCTTGTCCAATTTAGAATATGTCGATGTTCATGGATTGGAGACTGCATATGAAGTTTGGAAGAAACTCAAAGAAATCTATGGTGGTGATGAGCATGTGAAGATAGCCAAGGAAGAGAGTCTTAGAGGTAAATTTGATGATATGAGAATGGTTGAAGGAGAAAACATTCAATAGTATGGTCAGAGAATCAAGGCGATAGTTGGAGAAATCAAAAGTGTTGGAGGAACAATGGATGATGCCACTATGGTTAGCAAGGTATTGAGAACCCTTCTACCGGTCTATGCTATCAGAGTTATAGCCATTCAAGTGTTGGCATATGTGCAGAGTTTGATCACATGATGATAGTGTATGTTGTCATTGATGTCAATATGTTGAAGTGTGAACTGGTATGATGAAGTGTGAATCAGTATAAGTGAACTGGTATGATGAAGTGTGAACCGGTATGTTGAAGTAAGTAAACTGGCAAGTGAACCGGTATATGCAAAGTTTGTATTAGGGTTTCACTTGATATGACTACCAGTTGGTAGTCTCAGCTTCAAGGTTTCCGGTTGATGCATTCCAAGTTTGTGCGATTCGACCGACAATGTCCTATGATGAGTTAGCATTGAAATGAAGATATGATTACGTTGCCATGTCCACCTTGTGTGCATGAAGGATTTCCTTGAGGATCATGCATGAAGAGATTGATTCTATCTACCTCAGGAATGTACAAAATCTTAGTAAACGGTGGAGAGCGCGTGATGGGTTATCAGCTTCTAGAACCGTTGAAGAATAGACAATGCAGAATGTTTTCAGATTTGTTCAAGATTGTTTTATCCTATGTAATCTAATTAAATGGTCAGGATTGGACCGACTGTATTGATAGCCTAGATGCTTAAGGTTTTAGGTTTTGGCCACCGACCTAATTGTTATCTATAAGGTCGATGATGTTTTTCATTTGAAGTTGTTGGCAAATGATTGTATGTGAGGTGATTCTTGCCAGACCAGAGAAGTGAGTAGAGACCTAAAGAGTGTGACTACAGATGTAAAGGAATTAAAGTGGATCTGCCTTGGCATTGAGTGTTGTTATCAGATCAGTGTATTACCTATTGACTTCTAACCATTTTAGCAGTTGGAAAATCCCTTTACCAATTAGCTTTAACAAGGTTTTTGTAAATCCTTTAACAGGGTGACTCAAAATCACTGAGTTCTTCAAATCCTCTTGCGAGGTAACCTTTAATAGGGTTTTAACCTCTAACCAGGTATTTAGCCATCCCTTAACCAGGTGATCCCTAGTAGGATCAGTTCCTAGTAGAACCTATTGTAAAGTCTTTAACTGGACTAGGCTCCTAACAAAGCAGACTTCAGAAGAGTTCAAGAACAACTTGTGGGCATTCATCTCCACCGTGGTTTTTCCTAGTTGGGTTTCCACGTGAAAAATTAGTGTGTTATGTGTGATGATTTAGTGTTTTTTGTTAAGCAGTAAATCATGTTGATCTAATGGTCATTATATTTCTGATGTATTACCTGCTTAAGCATATGGGTGAAGTTAAAATGAGATATTAGGTTTTGAGAAGTTCTAAGTGTTACCAGTTTATGTCTTTTACAGTCTTACTGTGTTTTACCGGTATTGTCTTGACTTAGGTTGATGATGGTGTTTGTCAATTAGTGTAGTCTTTGTAGTTTAAGTTGTCGGAGAAGTTTTTGGTTATACTGATTCACCCCCCTCTCAGTACCTGTTAGCTATTTACTATTCATCATTATTCATCAATTGGTATCAGAGTGTCCTCCAGGTCCTCAGTGCTATAAGCTTAACCGCTTGAGGAAAAGATCCTATTCTAATGATGAAAAGGGAAGGTCCTAAGTTCAACAGAGATAACTTTAAGATATGGAAGGACAGAATGAAGATCTACATTAAAAGCATGGGTTCTCAACACTAGAACTATGTGGAGAATACTTATGTTGTCCCTACCGATACTCTCACCGATGATCAAAGAAGAGAAATTCAGGAGAATGGGTAAGTCATGGAAGCTCTTATCAATAGTTTATCTAATATTGAGTTTATAGATGTTCAGGATAAAAATAATCCCAAAGATGTATGGGATACTCTGGAGACTATCTATGGTGGTGATGAGCATGTGAAGCAAGCTAAGGAAGAAAGCCTTAGAGGAAAATTTGAAGACATGTGGATGGTTGAAGGAGAGACCATTCAACAATATAAGATAAGAATTAAAACTATTGTTGGAGACATCAAGAGTGCAAGAGGTACAATGGATGATCCCACCATTGTTAGCAAGGTTTTGAGATCCTTGTTATCGGTCTATGCAATAAGGGTTGCCGCTATTTAGGAGTTGAGATCTATTGAAAAGACAAAGGTATCCCTAGTCTCCATCATTGCTAAGTTGACCGCATATGAACTAAATAGTTATGATGGCAGTGTTCAGAAGATTGAATCAGCCTTTAGAGCATCTATTACACTATCTAGAAAGGGAAAAGAAGTTGGTACCAGCTATGAACCTAGACAAAACAGAGATATGGATTACGAGGAGATCCTGATGGAATTTAAAGCTCTTCTTGCCAAGAGACTTCCTAAGGGAACTAGAAAATATAGAGGTAATCTCCCTTTGAAATGTTTTTCTTGCAATAGAATAGGACACATTGTTGTCAACTGTCCTAATAGTGATAATAAGGACAAACTAGAGAAGTTTAAAAATTTCAAAGGAGGAAATAGGATAAATTATCTTGTTGCAGTCGATGAAGGTGTCATTGACGATGAATCAGAAGATGAAGAAAGCAAAGACATAGTGTTTGTAGCCATTAAGGAAGATGTGTCAGACAAGAAGGCTCTTGTCTCCTGCTTTGATAATTCTAATGAGTGTATTATTGATAGTGGATGTTCTCACCACATGACTGGTGACCAAAAAAATTTTATGTCACTAGAAGAGTATGATGAAGGTGTAGTCCAATTTGGTAATGATGCACCATGTATGGTAAAAGGAAAAGGGTCCATCTCTCTAAATGGAAAAAGAAGTGTTGATAATGTGTATTGGGTAGAAGGTCTCGGACATAACCTTTTGAGTGTTGCTGAGCTGAATGATAAAGGACTCACTCTGGAATTCAAAGGTGGAGTGTGCAAAATACAAGGAAAGAGTGGTGAATTGATGGTCACCAGTATGCAGACCAGAGGTAACTTATTTTAGTTAAATACAAATATTGGTCAATGTCTAATGGCTAAGTTTGATGATAGTTGGATATGGCATAGAAGACTCTGTCATGTAAATTTTGATAATATTGTGAAGGCTAATAAGATCAAGGCAATTAGAGGATTGCCTATGCTAAACAAACTAGAGAATCCTTTGTGTAGAGAATGTCAACTAGAGAAAATGTCTTCCTCAACCTTCAAAGGTAAATCTTTCACAGCAGATAATTTACTTGATCTTGTGCATACTGATTTGTGTGGTCCTATGAAAACTAGGAGTGTTCAGGGAGATAGGTAATTTATGATTCTCACTGATCATTTCTCAAGAATGATGTGGGTCACATTCTTGAAAGACAAGCCTGAAGCTTTTGGAAAGTTTAAAGCCTCCAGAGCACTAGTTGAAAAGGAAAGCAGTAAGAGGATCAACTGCCTTAGAACTGACCAAGGAGGTGAGTTCACTTCTGGTGAATTCAATAAGTATTGTGAAGAAAATGACATCAAGAGGCAACTGGCTACCCCCAAGACTCCACAGCAGAATGGCCTAGCAGAAAGGAACAACCAGACTCTAGTTGAAGCAGCTAGAATGATGTTGATTCAAGGGAAGGTTGCTCACACTTTTTGGAGAGAAATAGTGAGCACTGTACTCTACACTATGAACCAGGTACTCATTAAGAAAGGTAAGGATAAAGCTCCTTATGAATATTAGATTGGTAAGACTCTAGTAGTAAGCTACTTTAGAGTATTTGGTAGCAATTGTTATATCAAGAGAACTGAACACTAGAGCAAGTTTGATGCAAAATGTGATGAGGGAATATTCTTAGGGTATTCCACCAAGAGCAAAGCTCTCAAGTGTTTTAACAATAGGACTCAGAAAATTGTTGAAAGTATCAATGTTAGAGTTGCTGAAACCTCTAAGAAACCTGGGGAAACTAGTAGCGAGTGAGCAGTAGATGAACCGGGTGTAACCTTCTGGGAACCGGTTGCAAAACAACCAAGTACAAGCAATAGTGCTCCTACACTAGTAGATGTTGCCGTAGATGAAGATGAAGATGAGGATGAAGAGAAAAAGAAAGAGGAATCAACTAAGATCACTCCTAGGTATGTAAATATGCATCATGATCCAAAGAAAATCATAGGGGATAAGGATGCAAGAATACTTACAAGAAGAAAGGTCAAAGAGAATTCTTGCATGATTTCTAAATTTGAGCCCAAAACATTTAACGAGGCACACAAAGATGAAGATTGGATTAAGGCTATGGAAGAATAACTTGACCAGATAGAAAAGAATGGTATATGGTCTCTGGTACCCAGACCTGAGCACAAAAATGTTATTGGCACCAAATGGGTTTTTAGAAACAAGCTGAATGAAGATGGCACAATGGCAAGAAACAAAGCAAGATTGGTATGTAAGGGATATGCTCAAGAAGAAGGAGAAGACTATGGAGAAACCTTTTCTCTAGTAGCTAGATTGGAAGGAGTTTGAATGCTACTTGCATATGCAACCTTCAAGGGATTCAAAGTGTATCAGATGGATGTAAAATCTTCATTCCTGAATGGAATACTTGAAGAAGAAGTGTATATAGAGCAACTCGATGGGTTTTCCCTATCAGAAGATAGTGATATGGTGTGTAGGCTACATAAAGCCTTGTATGGATTGAAGCAAGCACCTAGAGCATGCTATGAACGTTTACACTCCCATCTTGTAAAGATTGGATTTGAAAGAACAAGTGAAGATAGAAATATCTATCTGAAGTCAGAAGGAGATCAGATTCTGATCTGTGAAGTGTTTTTTGATGACATAATCTTTGGTAGAGATGATAAGATGAGCCATACATTTGTAGATGAAATGAAGAAGGAATTTGAGATGTCACTAATCAGAGATCAAGTTCTTCATTGGACTACAGATTCAACAAATGAAAGATGGTATCTTTATCACTCAGTCCAAGTATGTCAAAGAGGTGTTGAAGACCTTTGGCATGGAAGATAGAAAACCGGTTGGTACACTGATGATGACCAGTTGTAAATTGTCTAAAGAAGATGATTTAGCGTTGGTGAATGAGAAGGAATACCGATCAATGATTGGTAAATTGCACTATGTAGTACACAATAGACCGAGCATTGCACATGCAATGGGCATTGTTTCACATTTTCAAAAAAGTCCAAGAGAATCCCACTTGATAGCAGTCAAGTGGATTCTTAGATATCTGAAGGGAACTATAGATTATGGATTGTGGTATCCATACAATAATGATTTCAATCTCAAAGTGTTTACCGATACCGATTGGGCTGGTAATGTGGACAACCGAAAGAGCACAACCAGTGGTGCATTCTTTCTTGGTGGTAGACTAGTCTCATGGATGAGCAAGAAGCAGAGTTGTATCTCTCAGTCCACAACAAAAGCAGAATATGTAGCAGCATTTATGAACTATACTCAGACAATTTGGATGAATCATGTATTAAGTGGTTTCAAAGTCCTTATATCTGAACCGGTGAGTATCTTTTTTGATAACACAAGTGCCATTAATATCTCCAAGAATCTGGTATTGCATGCTAGAACCAAGTACTTCGAGCTCAAGTATCATTTCTTGAGGGAGAAAGTTCAGAACAAAGAGGTTGTATTGGAACATGTTTCCATTCAGGAGCTATTAGCAGATATATTCACCAAGCCTCTACCAAAGGCTGCATTTACCTATTTAAGAGGTGAATTAGGGGTGTTGCCCCTTCAAGAGGTGAACTAAAGGTATGTGCTCCACATCAGTCAGGTATTGCATTGTCAAATCTTTTCAAGATTGATGTGTTGAAGGATGCTACTCCTCAGGGGGAGTGGCATAGTGGAACATGGAAGCTTGTGCCTCCACTTTGGCATTGTTGTCAAAGGGGGAGAAGATGTGAAGTGGAGAAGATATCTCCAATATTGAAGACATATAATATGGAAGAAGATGTAGAGATATCTTTCTGTATTGCCATCAATGCCAAAGGGGGAGATTGTTGGCATAGGTGCAGAGTTTGATGAAATGATGATAGTGTATGTTGTCATTGATGTTAATATGTTGAAGTGTGAACTGGTATGATGAAGTGTGAATTGGTATAAGTGAACTGGTATGATGAAGTGTGAACTGGTATGTTTAAGTAAGTAAACTGGCAAGTGAACTGGTATATGCAAAGTTTGTATTGGGGTTTCAGTTGATATGACTACTGCTTGGTAGTCTCAGCTTCATGGTTTTCGGTTGATGCATTCCAAGTCTGTGCGATTCGACCGACGACATCCTATGATGAGTTAGCATTTAAATGAAGATTCTATTGCATTGCCATGTCAACCTTGTGTGCGTGAAGGATTTCCTTGAGGATCTTGCATGAAGAGATTGATTCTATCTACCTTGGGAATGTGCAAAATCTTAGTAAAAGGCAGAGAGCACATGCTGGGTTATCAACTTCCAGAAGCAGTGAAGAATGAACAATGCAGAACGTCTTGATATTTGTTCAAGATTGTTTTATCCTATGTAATATGATTAAATGGTTAGGATTGGAACAACTGTATTGATGACCTAGATGGTTAGGGTTTTAGGTTTTGGCCACCGACCTAATTGTTATCTATAAGGTTGATGATGTTTTTCATTTGAAGTTGTTGGCAAATGATTGTATGTGAGGTGATTCTTACTAGACCAGAGAAGTGAGTAGAGACCTGTAGAGTGTGACTACAGATGTAAAGGAACTGAAGTGGATCTACCTTGGCATTGAGTGTTGTTATCATATTAGTGTATTACTTGTTGACTTCTAACTATTTCAGTAGTTGGAAAATCCATTTACCGGGTAGCTTTAATAGGCTTTTTGTAAATCCTTTAACAGGGTGACTCAAAATCATTGAGTTCTTCAAATCCTCTTGCGAGGTAACCTTTAACATGGTTTTAACCTCTAATTGGGTATTGAGCCATCCTTTAACCAGGTGATCGCTAGTAGGATCGGTTCCTAGCAGAACCTATTGTAAAGTCTTTAACTGGACTAGATTCCTAACAGAGCGAACTTTAGAAGAGTTCAAGAACAACTTGTGGGTATTCATCCCCACCATGGTTTTTCCCAGTTGGGTTTCCACATGAAAAATCAGTGTCTTATGTGTGATGCTTTTTCATGTGATGATTTAGTGTTTTCAGTTAAGCGATAAAGCATGTTGATCTAATGGCCATTATATTTCTGATGTATTACCTACTTAAGCATATGGGTGAAGTTGAAATGATATATTAGGTTTGGAGAAGTTATAAGTGTTACCGGTTTATGTCTTTTACAGTCTTACTATGTTTTACCAGTATTGTCTTGATTTAGGTTGATGATGTTGTTTGTCAGTTAGTGCAGTCTTTGGAGTTTAAGTTGTCGGAGAATTTTTTGGTTGTACTGATTCACCCCCCCCTCTCAGTACCTGTTAAGTATTTACTGTTCATCATTATTCATCATCAAGAGCTCAAATCTATTGACAAGACAAAGGTAACTCTTGACTCTATCATTTGTAAATTGACTACATTTGAATTAAATGGTTTTGATGGAAGTGTTGGGAGGTCACAATCTGCATTTAAAGCCTCAGTCTAAACCCCACCAGTAAGGAAAACAAGAGAAGTAAGTTACAGTCATGAATATAGATCCAACAGAGAGGTAGATGATGATGATAGCTTAAAGGAACTCGAAGCAATGTTGGCCAAGATGTTACCTAGAGGTACCGATAAGTATAGAGGTAAATTACCACTGAAAAGTTTTGCATGTAACTGGATAGGACATATTTTTGCTAACTGTCCTAATGGAGATAATGAGGAAAAGAGAGAGAAATATAGGAAGTTTAAAGGTAAAGGAAAAAGAAATTGTCTCATTGCAGTGGATGAAGGTATAATAGATGAATAATTTGAGGAAGATGCAAATGGGGACATTTTCTTTGTTGCTATCAAAGAATACATATCAGATCATAAGGCATTGGTCTCTCACTTTGATAATTCAGATGACTGGATTATTGATAGTGGTTGTTCACAACACATGATTGCTGACTGGAGAAAGTTTCTAACATTGAATGAATTTGATGGAGGTGTTGTCAAATTTGGGAACAACTCACCTTGCATGGTGAAAGGCAAATGATCCATTTCTATGAATGGTAAGAATAGTGCAGATGATGTCTACTGGGTTGAAGGTCTGAAACACAATCTTTTGAGTGTTTCTCAACTCAATGACAAAGGTTACCCATTAGAATTCAAGAATGGAGTATGCAAGATCTTTGGAAGCAAAGGTGAACTGATTGCAACTGGTAAACAAACCAAAGGTAACCTATTTCACTTAAACTCTAAAGTCAATAGTTGTTTGATTGCAAAAGTAGAAGATAGTTGGCTTTGGCATCAGAGGTTTTATCATGTGAGTTTTGATAACATTGTTAAAGTCAGCAAGTCAAAATCAGTAAGAGGATTGCCACAGTTGGAAAAATCGGTGAATGCTTTGTGCAAGAAATGTCAGTTAGGGAAAATGACAACCTCAACCTTCAAGAGAAAATATTTCTCACTTCAACATTTGCTAGATTTGGTTCATATTGACCTATGTGGACCAATGAGGACTAGGAGTATTCAAGGTGATTGGTACTTCATGATATTTACTAATGATTGCTCAAGAATGATGTAGGTAACATTCTTGAAAGACAAGACAAAAGAATTCAACAAATTTAAGGCATTCAGAGCCTTGGTTGAAAAATGAAGTGGAAGGAAGCTGAAATGTTTAAGGACTGATCAAGGTGGTGAATTTACTTCAGAGGAATTCACTAGATACTGTGAAAACAATGGGACCAAGAGGCAACTATCTGCACCAAGGACACCACATCAGAATGGTATTGTAGAAAGGAACAACCGGTCAGTGGTTGAAGCTGCTAGGACTATGTTAATTGAAGGAGGTGTAGCTAAGACATTTTGGAGAGAAGCTATCAGCATAGTTGTTTATACAATGAACTGGATATTGGTCAATAGAGGTAAAGACATAACACCCTATGAATATTGGTATGGTAGATCACCGAATGTCAGTTACTTCAAATTTTTAGGTATTAGGTATTAGAAAGTTTCATGCCAAAAGTGATGAAGGCAAATTTCTTGGTTACTCCACCAAGAGAAAAGCTTACAAGTGCTACAACAACTAGACTAAGACGATCATTGAAGTGTCAATGTGCGAGTAGATGAATTTCCTAAAAAATCTAAAGAAACTGGCAAGGAGAAGGAATAAGAAGAACCAAACACATTGTTTTTGGAACCAAAACCGGTAAAGCTAGAAGTTGGAGAATTGGACATAGAAGCCCTAGTTCAACTGGAATAGGAAGATCCAACAAAAGATGAAGAAAGTGAAGAAGAAGAATAACCTGAAACGAAGATAAAGTTATTTCAAGGTATGTTAGACTCAATCACAACCCTGATGAGATTATTGGAGACAAGGATGTAGGTGTGTTAACTAGAAGAAGGCCAAGATAAAACTCTTGTATGATCTCAACCATTGAGCCTAGAACAGCAAAAGAACCCTTTGTAGATGAAGACTAGATCAAGGAAATGGAAGAACTTTATCAGATAGAGAAGAATAATACATGGTCATTAGTACCCAGACTGGAAAACAAGAATGTAATAGGCACAAAGTGGGTATTCAGAAACAAATTGAATGAAGACGGAGTAGTGGTTAGGAATAAATCTAGACTGGTATGCAAAGGATATGTACAAGAGGAAGGTGAAGATTATGGTGAGACATTTACACTAGTAGCAAGATTGGAAGGAGTAAGGACTCTACTTGCATTTGCATCATATAGAGGATTTAAGGTATATCAGATGGATGTGAAATCAACATTCCTAAATGGAATATTGGAAGAATAGGTCTACATAGAACAACTAGATGGTTATGCATTAAGTGAAGAAAAGGATATGGTGTGAAAGCTACATAAGGCACTATATGGATTGAAATAAGCACTAAGAGCATGGTATGAAAGACTGCACTCTCACTTAGTAAAGATAGATTTTCAAACAACCAGTGAATTCAATAATATATATCTCAAGATAGAAGGAGATAAAATACTGGTAAGTGAGGTATTTGTTGCTGATATCATTTTTGTAGGTAATGATGATATGTGTCATGATTTTGCTAATGAAATGAAGAGTGAATTTGAGATGTCACTAGTAGGTGAGATAAAAAAATTCATAGGTTTGCAAATCCAACAGATGAAGGAAGGAATTTTTTATCACACAATCGAAGTATGTGAAGGAAGTGTTGAAAACTTTTGGAATGGGATATTGTAAATCGGTTGGAACACCAATGGTTATAGGCTGTAAATTGTCAAAGGAAGATGATTCTACACTAGTTGATGGAACGGAATACAAATCCATGATAGGTAAGCTATATTATGTTGTCCACAATAGACTGTACATTGCTCATGCAGTAGGATTGGTTGCTAGATTTCAGAAAAATCCGAAGGAGTCACACATGATTGTGATAGTTTAGATACTAATATGATTAGTAAAGATGCCAAGCTAACAAGATGAGAGGGGGGGCTGAATCATACAAACTTAATCTTCCATAATAACAACAGATTCAACCTTGGTAAACATATCAGAGAAACTATAAAGCATGCAGACCCATAAATAGATAAGATCACAAAACATATAACACCAGATTTAACGTGGAAACCCAAATAGGGAAAAACCACTATGGGATTTCGGACCCACTAAGAAATATACTCTTCTAGAGTATGCTTAGTTAAAAGCAAATCCTGTTAAAGATTACAAACACATTGCTAGATGTGACCTGGTTAAGGGATTTCCCTTAGATCTATTAGGATCTTCACCTTGTTAGAGGTGATCTTGTTAAAGGATTTCAAACACTCAATCTGAATGTCACCTTGCTAGAGGGTTTTACAAATAAGACTGTTAAGTCACTTGGTTAAGAGATTTTCTGTCACTTTACAAAATAACAGTAATAAAATCTATCTGCAACTTCACATCTAAAAATGCTAAAGCAAATTCTTATTTGCTCAATACAATCTATTCATAGGACTTATCTTGTCCCTCTGCTAGGCTCTATACTCTGTTATCAAAATAGATCTTCAAGCTTCTGTGCTCGGTAATCACTATGTAGCATCCCTGTGCTTACACTTGCCCACATACATTTTTTATCAACAGTTGTTTATTTATAAACAATTTGCCAACTGCTTAATCTCCTTGATCACATTTCCCATGATCAATCATAGCCATCAAATCTTCAAACTCGACCAGCTTCAATCTATCCTTCAATCTGAAAACATTTTACCTCACCTTGGAACTTGCATACATTCCTTGGAACTTGTGCTAAGGTATTGCGGTTCAATCTGACCTATAGATCTTCCTGCCAATCTTCCATTGCCATAGATTCTTTAACAAACTTCATGCATGGCTTACTAATCATTTAATCAACTCCATCTCATCAGCTTCCTTCATTAAATAATGCTTCTATACATTTAATGCATTCTGTTATTACTTGGTTGCAACTTGGTGAATACTAAACTTTACTCGATAGACATTCTACCTTCATTAACCAATAGCGATAACCTTAAGGTTTACCGACTAGGTTCCTTAGGGTTTACCGACTAGGTTCTTTGCTCGGTAACATAGTATAGTATTAACCTTACAAACAATAGCATATGTAGGATATCAAAACAATCTAAACATCATGATCTCATCATTTTCTAACTCAGTAATAGTTGCCCATTGAATAACTTATTCCTCCCCTTATTCATTACATTCTTTCTGTGTCATTTACCGACATCTTTATACTCATCAAATCATATTGCTTAAGATATGGCAACATCATACTGAATCAAAAAATCAATTTCTTGACATCAATGATAAAATAATAATGTTGAGACAGTGAACATCCTTAATCAGTTATATCCATAGTTATCAACAACCTTCTCAATATCCTTATTGAAATACCAACAATCTCTTATTGTAATTGGAATGCCAACAATCTCCCCCTTTGGCATTGATGGCAAAACCAATTGATTTGACTTGAGTGATTTAGATTGCTATGAAATGTTGAGATGCTCTCCCCCTATCATTAGTCTTCTCCTTCGGTTAGTAGACTTCTCCCCCATTCATTAGTCTTCTCCCCCTTTGACAACAATGCCAAAAATGAAAAGAACTAAAACATAAGTTCTGTTGTTGGGAAGTGAATTCCTTGCTGTCATGTATCTACTAAGTCTCATTCTGAGCATTATTGTATTCAATTCCTATTCCCTGTTATTGTTTCCTGCACACCTTTAGAAAAACTTCATAAAGTGTGTAAATCAATATCAACTCTTAAAAGATATTCTATAGAGTCATCAAATTAATGCTTTCACCAAACTCATTCAATGAATGGAAGATAGGGGTAGGACCCCTAACTGACTTCTAAGATATTCAAAAGTGTCCCTTGGTAGTGGTTTAGTGAAGATATCTACTATTTGCTCCTTTGTGCTAACATACTCCAACACCACTTTCTTTTCTTGAACTTCTTCTCTAAGATAATGATATTTGATAGAGATGTGCTTTGTCTTAGAGTGCATTACAAGATTCTTTGAAATGTTTATGGCACTAGTATTATCACAGAATATGGTTACTGGCTTGGTAACTTGCTCATTTATGCCATCCAATAGTTGTTTGATCCATGCTTTATTAGTACAATTCAATGCTGCTGCAACATATTCAGCTTCTACTGTTGACTAAGAAACACATCCTTGTTTCTTGCTAAGCCAACTCACTAGTCTTTCTCCTAAAAAGAAATCTCCTCCACTTGTGCTTTTCCTGTCATCAATGTTGCCTGCCCAATCAACATCGGTATAAACTTTTAAATCAAAGACATTTCCTTTCTGATATACTAAGCCATAATCTTCAGTGCCTTTCAAGTATCTGAAAATTCTTTTGATTGTTGTCATGTGTGTTTCCTTGGGATCTACAGAGAATCTTGCAGCTATTCGTACTGCATGTGCTATAGCAGGCCTATTGTGAACAACATATTGCAACTTTCCAATCATAGATCGGTAAAGTGTCTCATCAACAGATGTAGATTCATCATTCTTTGATAGTTTATAGTTGGTAGTCATAGGAGTACTTACTAGTTTTGAATCCTCCATACCAAATTTCTTCAAGATTTCCTTTATGTACTTGGATTGGGTAATGAAAATCTCATCTTTCATTTGTAGTATCTGTAAACCTATAAAATACTTTATCTCACCGATTAATGACATCTCAAATTCTTTGCTCATTTCATTTCCAAAGTTTTTGCATAAAGAGTCATTACCACAAAAGATAATATCATCAAAAAATATGGTTGAGATCAATATTCCATTCTCATCATTCTTCATGTACATATTGTTGTTTTCACTTGTTCTTATAAAACCAATTTTGATCAAATATGAATGCAATCTTTCATACCATGTTCTTGGTGCTTGTTTCAAGCCATACAAAGCTTTATCCAATTTACATACCTGATCATTATTTTCTCCTTCAACAAATCCTTCAGGTTGTTCAATGAAAACTTCTTCTTCTAATATACCATTCAGAAATGCAGATTTGACATCCATTTGATATACCTTGAAATTTTTGAATGCAACATATGCCAACAATGTTCTTACTCCTTCAAGTCCTGCCATAGGTGCAAAAGTTTCACCATAATCAATTCCTTCTTCTTGAGCATAACCTTTGCAAACAAGTCTTGCTTTATTTCGAATAACCTCACCTTTTTCATTTAGCTTGTTTCTGAAAATCCACTTTGTACCGATTACATTTTTGTCCTTCGATCTTGGGACCAGTGTCCATGTGTCATTCTTCTTGACTTTATCAATCTCTTCTGTCATAGCATTTATCCAATCTTCACTATTAAATGCCTCTTTCACTATCCTCGGTTCAAAGTCAGATATCAGACATGTGTTTGGTCTCAGTTTGTTCCTTGTCATCACTGGATCATCCTTATCTCCTATAATCTGATTTGATGCATGATTCCTTCTAACATACTTGGCTAATATAGGCTCGATAGACTCTGTATGTTCTTCTTCATCACTCGGTAACTGAATAATCTCTTCATTTTCTTCAACAGTCTTCTTGGTAGGACTTCTTGGTTGAACATAGACAAATCCTTCATAATCTTTTGGTTCTTTGGAGTTTCCTTCATCATTTATGTCTATAAATTCTTAATTTTTCACATTTGTACTTTCTGCTATTTTGTTAGATGATTTGATCAGACATTTATATGCTTTGCTTCTAGAGGAGTAACCTAGAAATGTACCTTCTTCACTTTTCTGATCAAACTTGCCATTTCTATCATCTTTGTGTACATAGCATCTACTTCCAAAGATTTTAAAATAACTTACATTGGGTTTCTTGTCATACCAGATTTCATTGGGTTTCTTGGTTGAAGAGGATTTAGAACTTGATGTTTGTAAAAAAGCCTAGAATCTTGTGTCACGTAGCAAGGTATATGTTGTATTGTTGTAAATAAATTTAATTTGCCCATGCAATGTAGAGGGAACAACTTGCATGCTATGAATCCAAGGTCTCCCTAGCAACAAGTTATATGCCAATTCTCCAGACATGATATGGATAGGTGTGGGTAAAGTAATAGGACCTACTTTAACAAGTAAGGTGATGATACCTAGTGAAGATTTAGCAACATTATCAAAGCCATGGATAGTGAGAGAATCAGGCTTAATAAGAGATGTATCAACATTGATGGTATGTAACAAGTTAATGCTACAAACATTAAGGCTAGAACCATTATCCACTAGTGTTTGTCTTATCGCACTATCATTTATAATAACCACAATCATCAAGGGATCATATTGTTATTGAATTTCACTAGAGGGTAGCTCATCTTGTGTAAACACAATCTGAAACCTTGGGTGCTATAATAGATTTAATCAAGGAAACCATATTATTGGATGTCACTATGGATGGGAAATTCAATGTTTTCAAGTCATATTGTAGTATTCCATGATGAGTCAAGGAAGTTTGAATCAAATCCTAAAGGGATATCTTGGCAGGAGTAGCTTTAAGTTGTTCAACAAGATCATATTCCTTACCAAGGGTTTGTGAAATGTGAGGTTCTTGAGGAAGAATGGGTTGAGGATTAGGTAGAGAAGTTGGAACAACCAGAGGAGGATTAGGTTGCCTATTGTTTCTCATTTTATAGGTATGGGCAACTACATTATAACTCTCCTTAGTTAGTTGTCTAGCATAGCTATAAGGACTCTTAGTGGGATTCCTTCCTTGAACTGTAATGATAGGTTTGTTTGGAATTCTAAAAGAATCATGGCTATATCCACCTTGAACCGTGAAAAGAGGTTGATTAGAAAGAGATGAAGTTGGAGAAGGACAAGCACCTTGGACACCAAAAAGAGGTTTTCTATGTTCATTCACATTGATCATATTGATTAACCTTTTAGATGCATTATTATTATTTGAAAGTTTAGGTAAAGACATAAAGTCATCAAGGGCATCATCCAATAATACATGGTCATAATGATTGAAAGGTTTATATTTGGACTCAAAAGGAGACATAACATCATAGAGGGAATCATGGGAGTCAACCATGTTGCTAGATATAGTGGAGGAGTTGATAGGAATGTACCTATGAGAGGAATCATTCAACTTATTTTTCTCATCACCATGAAATAGCATAGTAACAAGGCTAATTAATTTTTGGCAAAACGAGGGTTTAGAAGGCTTAAGGTTCAAAAAATATTCTAGAGCTTCATCTAATTCATCCTTACTAAACTCATAATAACCATAAATGCATACATTATCAAAAGAATGAACATCTTGCAAATAGAAATCCGACATTTTGAAATGAAAATTGCATGAAACTTAAACACACAATGCAAGGAAATGAAAGAAATCTCTCTTTTTTTTTTTTTTTTTGAAAGAAAATGCAATAAAATAGATCTATATCGAACAATGAAATTAAATGAATATGAAATTGGATTCATGTCAGGTTCACCAAAGATGTGTAGGGGAAAAAGTGAGACTAAGAATGAAAACTCTAATCCCACTCTCATACACACTCACAAAATACGAAAGAGCCTAGGGAGGTGACACACTTTGGGCTACTTCTTGTGTGGAAGAGAGATCCAAGGATCACCTCTTAGGTTTTCTATTTCTTTGTTGTAAATGATAGAGAGGAATGATGCAAAAATGCAATCTAACCTAGAATGCAAGTAAGCAAGAAAACCCTAATCTAAGAATGCAGATCAAAGGACAACTGATATACTATTGAAAAGTATAGATTAGAAGGAAAAATAAGAGGTACACATGTGTCTAAAATCTGATTAGAAATGTCCAAGACTAGGGTGCCACACCACTGTCCTGATTCTGCAAGTCTGGAGTTGCAACTGACAAGATGGGTTCTGAAGCCTGCAAGACATTGTTCTGCCAAATCCTGCTAACAGAGGGCAGGACCATGGTTCCATGCCACTATCCTGGGTAGGACCAGGGTGCGACAACCTTATCCTTATGGTTTTTTCTAAGATCTGCAAACAAAAATTGTTTATGTGTGCTCTTCTAGTCCCAAAACTTCCAACGATGCTCGGATCCGAACCTATATCTAAATCTGCAAAATAGGGTTTAGGGTGGCTATATAGGGTTTTCTCTTAGTCAAATCCCTATGTTGGTGATTTCCACCTCCACAAATAGCCAATAATGTGCTAAAAATTTTGTCTGCAAGAACCTTGTGTACACGCAAAACCTGAAAATGAAAGCAAACAATCTAGAGCAACCCTAAAGAGTAAACGCTAATTGCTTATAATTGACAAAGTAAATGCTCTAAATCCATGATTCAAAGTGATCTAAAGAATGAATATGAATCAAAATGAAGCTTATGCAAAGACATGAAAACAACATGAAACCATACCCAACCCCCAAGGGAGAGATACAAGCCAATCATTAGTCGATGATCTCCTATTGTTCTTCTACATCTTCAAAAGCCCCCAATTGATGAAATGATGATTGTTGAATGAATGTTGAGTGTTGTTGAAGACTTCAAAGATCTAATCATTCACTCCAAAGAAGGCTCTTTATGATCCAAAAACCTTCTCTTAGATTCTTACAAGAAGGACCCCTTCAAATGAAAAAAGAGAGCTCTTAAGTATGAAACCCTAGATCTTAATTTCATGTTTAGGCCAACCTAGGATTTGAATTCCCCATCGATATTTTGGGGTTAAGCATTATTATATCATAGGATTATTATCCCAAAATTTTGGGAAAAAAGTTGAGGACCATGTGCATTCTCGCCACGATCCAACCAACTTTTCACCAAATTTTCAAGATTGTTAGATATGATAATATTAGAGCAAATCCCGAAGTTACTACTAATTCTGAGATGTTTTGATATGTGAAATGGATCCTTAAAGGTCGAAATAGGACATAATTAGGGTTTATGATTAAATAATTCATAGGAGAAATAAAAAGGGGCACACGTAGGGTAAAGGACCAAATTTTATGATATATGAAGTGATGAAATATGACTTTAGATTTAATTTAATTAATTAATTAAATGCTTAAAGGGAAATTAGAAATGCAAGATGCAAGACACACTAAGGTGGGTGCTAACCTAAGTGTGAAATTGTACCACCCTAGCAAGGGTGTACAATTTACAACACTACAAAGGGTAAGAAAAGAAAGGTTAGTTTCAAGACAAGAATATTCAACCACAAGGACCTTGGAGCTAGTACATACTTATGTGGTGCAACTACAACAAGATCTCTAAATGGTGAAAATTATTTCATGCTGCTCATAGATGACTATTCAAGGATGACATGGATTACCTTCTTGCAGGATAAGTCATAGGCATTTGAAAGATTCAAATTTTTTAGAAAAATGGTTGAGAAAGAAAGTGGATACAAGCTGAAAAGATTGAGATCAAACCAAGGAGGTGAGTTTACATCAAATGAATTTGAATATTACTATGAGCTACATGGAATTAAGAGATGATACTCAGCTCCTAGAACACCACAACAAAATGGTGTTGCGGAAAGAAAGAATAGGATAGTCAAGGAGATGGCTAGAACAATACTAAATGAGTCAAATCTGGCAGATGTTTAATGGAAAGAGGATATCTATACAACAATATACACCATAAATAGGGTACAACTAAGAGTGAACAACAAAATGACACCATATGAACTATGGTGTGATAAGAAACCCTCAATCAAGTACCTCAAATTTTTTGGAAGTATTTCATCAAAAGAGATGAGGATGGATTGGAGGCTTTAAAGAAAGGTATGATGAAGGCATGTTTTTAGGCTAATCAACTCATAACAAGGCCTACAAATGCTTCAAAAAATGCCTCAAGAAAGTTGTTGACAGTGTAAATGTAAGAGTTAATGAAGACTTGCTCAAAGGAAAACAAAATATGGTAAATCAGTTTGAGGAACCATGTGATGAAGATGAAGAGCAATCTGAAAATGAAGAAGTCACTAAAAAAACACCTAGCAAGTATGTGCAAAAGTATCATCTGGAAGATCAGATTATAGGCAACAAGGATGGAGGTGTACAAATAAGAAGGAATAATGCTACAAATAATGAACAAGTAATTTTTTGCCTCTTAACTGAAATAGACCCAAAGAACTACAATGAAGCTAGCAAGAATGAGAAGTACATGAAGGTAATGGAAGAACTCTAACAGATTGAAAAGAATAGTTGGGATTTGGTACCAAGGCCTACTGATAAAAATGTAATTAACACAAAGTGGGTCTACTGGAACAAGGTAAATGAGAATGACAAAGTTGTTAGAAGTAAAACCAGATTAGTATGCAAAGGGTATGCACAAGTAGAGGGTATAGATTTTGAATAAACATTTTCCCCTACTGCCAGACTTGAGGCGATTAGAATGTTTTTAGTATTTTCAACATACAAAGATTATAAATTGTATCAAATGGATGTAAAATCTGCATTTTTAAATGGAAACCTTGAAGAAGTCTATATTGAGTAGCTTGAAGGATTTTAATTGCATGAGAATAAAGACTTTGTATGTAGGTTAAGGAAAGAAATGTATGACTTGGAGCAAGCCCCAAGAGCATAGTACTCTAGGCTAGACAAATATTTATATTAGCAAGGCTTCAAGAAAGGGTGTGTGGACAACAACTTGTACACAAAATTAGAAGGAAATCATCTTATTGTTGTTGTTGCCTACATGGATGACATTATCTTTGTTGGAAATAAGGATGATCTATGTAAAGAATTTACTGATCAAATGCAATTATAATTTGAGATGTCAATGCTAGGAGAGTTGTCCTACATTCTTGGTATTCAAATATCTCAATTAAGTAAAGGTATATTTATCTCCCAAACTAAGTATGCTAAAGACATGTTGAAGAAGTTCCAAATGGATGATTGCAAGCCAGTGAGTACTCCCATGGTGATAGGATCCAAACTAAGAAAAAATGATGATACACCTAATGTAGATCAGACTCTATATAGATCAATGATTGGAAGCCTGATTTACCTAAATGCCTCTAGGTCTTGTATAGTTCAAGTTGTATGTATGGTGGCTAGATTTCAAGCTGCCCCAAAGAAATCACATGTGAATGTTGTTAGAAAATCCTCAAATATCTTCAAGGAACACTTGATTATCATTTATGGTATCCAAAGAATGATGATTTTACTTTGCATGCCTACACAGATGTAGATTGGGTAGGTTGTGTGGATGACAGGAAGAACACTAGTGGTGGTGCTTTCTTCCTTGGTGAAAAATTAGTTTCATGGCACAACAAGAAACAAGAATCTATTTCTTTATATACAACTGAGTCTGAGTACATAACTGCTACTACATGTTGTTCACAAGTTCTCTCGATGAAGCAAACACTCAAGGACATCTAGGTAGAGTATGAAAATTCCATATTCATCAAATGTGACAATTCAAGTTCTATTAACATCTCTAAGAACCCTCTTATGCACTCAAGAAAAAAACACATAGAAATTAAGTATCATTTCTTAAGGGAGAAGGTAGCTATAAAAGAAGTCAAAGTTGAATATGTTACTACTTGTGAGAAAGTGGCTAATATTTTTATACAACCTCTTCCTCATGACACTTTTGAAGATCTAAGAATAAGGTTGGGTGTTGTTCCTCTCTCCTTCAACACTTAAATGGATATAGAGGCTTGTGGCTCAGGGGGAGCTCATAGATTCATATTATACATCCTTGAACATGTGTTTGTGCTCCTAGGGTGATGGAGCATAATGGTTATGGTTCTTAGGGGGAGACTATTGCTAAGCAAGGTTAGCAAAATGATAGAAGGTGTTGCTATTGCATATGAGGAAGAAGCTGAAATATTGTTGATGTCCATGTTGTATTATATACCATAGGTATAGCAATTTTCATAGGGGGAGTGACATATGTTTCAAGTTGAAAGAAGGAGAAAATGAATGAAGTTCATAGTTGGTTACCCCACACTTTGCCATTTGTTGTCAAAGGGGGAGAAGATGAGCATGGTTGACATCAATGCCAAAGGGGGAGATTGTTGGTATTAGATTGTCATTGATGTTAATAGTTAAGTTGTACTGGGTAAAATGACTTGACTCAGAAAAAGTGTTGCTGCAACATAACATAACACACTGTGTTAGTCACATAAGAAGATATATAAGACAAGCATGGAGTTAGTTACTGAGTCTTGTAATTGGAAAAATAAGACATAGGCCATTAAGCTGGTAAGGCATTGAGAAAATTGGTTTGACTAAGAAAAAAGTTTAGTTGCAGTTATGCTAACACATTGTGTTAGTCGCATGCAATTATAGGGAGTATCAATCGCACACTGTTACAAGAAGCTCATAAAACATCATGTTATCGCTATCTCTATTTTGTAGTGAACCCTCTATGTTGAGAAAAGGCAGCTACAAAACTATGACAAAGGATGTAAATAACATGACAGGTGTGTTGCCTTGCCATCCCACAACAAGGAAGACCGAAGACCAAAATCTCTAAAGGGTAGTTTCCACTAACGTCAATAACATGATGGTTTTGTTGCCTCGCGATCCCATGACAAAGAAGACTAAAGATAAAAGGCACTGCAAGGTAACAAAAACAAAGAAGTTTGACACAACCCGCTATCTTGCGGCCAAGGAGCTTAGAAGAGGACGACCCTGTGAGGTAATAAGAAAGAAGAAATATGACACACCCTACCATCCCGCAACAAGAAGGATTGGGAAAAATAGATCCCATGGGATAATTACAATGGAAGAAGGTGCGTTATCCTACCAAACTGTAGGAAGGAAGTTTCCGCAAAGGCATATAACATAAGTGTTAGTCAGTCTGCAGAAAATGCTAGTTTCAACACGTAGCCCATCAATTTAATGTGGATTTCTCCTACACATTGACCTTTGGTGAGTAGAATGAATTTTTGATGGGTCCCACCATCCACCATGTAGCTAAGTGACATATGAATGCCTTGTGGACAAGATATTTGACTGGTCTATAAATAAAAAGTGCATAAGTATCAAAGGAGATCTCTCAACAAACAAGAAAAGAAATAAATGCTGAAGCAAAGTTGTAGCTAAATATACATTTTCAAAATGGGGATTATGTGCAACAAAAAAATTAAACTTCAGACATTGTTGGGTAAATAAGGAAGGTAGCATTTAATGTAGACAACTACCAGACTAAGACAATGAGACAAGGCAGATCATTCAATTGCTTGAGAATTTTTTGTAATTTTTTGGAGGGAAAACTTGATGCACATAGATTTCCACTGAGGTGAAGTGGGTAGTAGTTGGATGTAGATATGTGAGTTTGGGGGTATGCAAAGAGATAGTGTGTGTACAAAAAATGTAGGACATGTAAAGAGGTGAAAAATAGAGGTCATAGAGAAGCAATTCTGCAAGTTCACATAAAATGACATCTGAGCAGTCAATAAAATCATAGAAAAGACTACGTGCTGAGTAATCAGAAGGTGAAGAGTAGATAAGAGACAAATTAAAGAAAAAACAAAGTCTAGAAAAATAGAGGATTAAGAAGAGCAAAGATTTGAGACCGTAGAGCAGAGAGTTACGAAAGATAACATAGAAAGTTATAGACATTAACTGGGGTCAAGAAAGAGGTATGAGAAATGCATAAATTAGAGAGTAGTGTGCATAGACAAGAATAGGACAATAATTGAGAGTAGAGGATAGAGATTGTGAGCAAAGAAGAGTCAAGACAATCTCAATTGTAGAAAACCAGTGAGTTACAAAATTTCATTTGTAACAAGGTATTTAAATGTAATTGAATATTTACACATTATATTTCATCTGAGTGGGTGCTCAGATTAGGGGTAGGTGCTCCTTTGGGTTGGTGCCCATAAAAGTTGTAAACAAAATAATTTTATTTGTGAGGCTCGATTAGAGTAGTAGACTCTAGCAACATTTCTCACTGAGGTTTTTCCCATTGTGGGTTTTCCTCATATATATGGTGTTATGAGTTTGACTTGTGTGTGTGTGTGAATGTATTTAAAATCTCTTCTCATTAATTCTTGACTTCTTCTATTAAAGCTTAGATCATTTAAAAAGTTTTTGTATTACCACTGATTCACTCCCCCTCTTAGTGGTCCATTTGTTTTCAATAGATAGTTCGAGGTTCCTTCCAAAACCGCTTGGTTCTGAACATGTGAATATATTGTGGTGTTGAGACCCTTGTTCCCTTTTATTAGTTGCTATGGCCAAAAGACTCTCCCACAAAAATGGGTTTTCTCATTTTTGGTTTTGGTGGTCTCACTCCTTGTGAGTTTTTTCCTCTTGTCTTCTTGTCTAGCATTAATGTAATGATTCAGGCCCCCTCCTAATTTATTTAATTTGAATATCCATATATGAAAATTTTTAGTTGTTTCTTTGGGAGATAGGCCTGCAAGACCTCTATATTGCATTTATCTCTTTATATCAATTTGGACACCCTGTATACTAGGTCACCCTCCAACCGTGTCTAATACTTTCAACTTTTGATTGTAGCTATAGGTTCCTCTCTGTGCCTCATTTCCAAATCCTTCTTACTATGTTGATATCTAATTTTTTTTATCATCACAAATTGCATTGAATTCATTTATAGCACTTTCACATTGAGCTCAATTTATTTATGACAAAATTCACGACCAATATTTTATCATTCTAACATCATGGGTTTCTAGGGTGAAGTGTTAGCAACCCCTTGTCCAAAATTTGGATTTATTTGGTTATATGGGAGTGTGGTTCACAAACATCCTAAAAATATTCTAAATTTAAATGGGTATATTTTAAATCAGGCTTATTTTGATGTATGCCCCTTCACCTGGGTGCATTCTAAATGAACATTCCCACCATTTTTGAGAAACAAAACCCATATTTTATTTCTCATTTGACATAATCACACTTTTGGATCTCTTTCTCTCACATTCATAACAAATATTTGTAAATATCTACTCTCAATCTCATACCAACTAAGTCTTTTCTTGTTTGTAATCATATTGTCATCTTAAGAGAGGGGTTTTATGACAAAATGCATTTACCATCTATTTACATTTAATCATTTATCACTTAATCTTAAGTAAAGGATTTTCCTCCATTAAGTGAGAATATTTTCTATTATGAAATCTATTTTTATCCAAATCTACCTATTTGGTTGTCTGTGGAGGTGGAAACACCAAAACAAGGGTTTGACTAAGGCAAACCCCTATACAACCCCAACATTTTTCCCTATCTTAATGTGGGTAGGTGGTGAGAAGGTTCCTGAAGCATGGAAATATATCTGATACATTTTTTGGTGCTTTTATATCCTCTATCCCTATAGACAATAGTGTGAAATGTGGATGTCCCATGAGATACTAATGTTTGAGGTTGTGGATTTCCTATTTTTAGGGTAAAAGGTTCACATTTTAATCTTATCATTTCTATAGTCAAAATAGTTTTATCAATTTGTATATTACTATAATTTAGCATTTTCCATTCATAGGTATAATTTTATAAAGTTAGATTCTCCTTTTTCATATTAACCTTTGTAGCTCACTAGAGCACTAGTTAAGTGAGGTAGCATTGGGTCATTTTCTCCTTGAGATATTGTTATCTTAAGAGTAATGAACCCCCTAGTGAACCCCTCCACTAAATTTTGGTGAACGTGATGTGAATGCCTTATGTCAGATATCTTCCTTCAAGGTTTTGATGCATTCAATGAGGTGTTTTCAAAGGATAACTTTGATATGTTGGATGATGTCTTCGATGAATTTCTAGAGGTGTCTCCTATTTGCAAGTCCATTAACCAGATTTAAATCTAGAATCTTCTTCCTTGAAGGATGAAAGTTTCATGAATGTTATTGTTATCTCTTCCACTCTTAAAAGGCCTAAGAGATAAATCATTTATGTGATTGCATCTATTCCTTCTCTGAAGAAATTTTACTCTATCTATGGTGAGCTATTCAAAAGTAACTTTATTGACTTGTTCATGAGATTACTAAATCTAAAAATACTTTATACAACTTTGTTTCTCATATATATAGTACAAGACAAAATCATGAGTGTTGACCAATCTAAAACTTCTTTACCAACTTGTCAACTAGATCTTCCTCAAGCTTCTAAACCTATAGTTAAGAAACCTAGTGACTATAATATTATTGAGAAACTTCAAGTTACTCCAACCAAGATCTAATTATGCAGTTTGATTCAAACTACTCTAGTTTATTAGGCTATGCTTCAAGAAGCCCTTCAAAATATTTTACTACATTCTTCTACTAGGCAGGTGGATGTGAATACATTGATGGATCATATTCATGTGGATACATCAAATATTTCATTGTATCTGCATGAACTCCTACCTTAGAAAGTAATGATTAGAACACTTGATAAAGGTAATTGTTTATATTAATGGTGTTGTTATTAAACATGCTCTTGTTGATACTAGTCCAACTCTCAATATTTGTAGTGTAGACCTATTTCCTAAAATCAAGGAGGATTTACATTATCTTGCTAAATCTTCTTTATTTATTCATAGTTTTGATAACACTAGTAAAAATAATTTGGGTACTATTATTCTACCTTTAAATATTGGACTACTTACTATTCTAACCCTAGTATATGTTATTCTAAGAACTTTACCTAACTTATAACCTCCTTTTGGGTAGACCTTGGTTACATACTTTAGGAGCAATTTCATCTACCCTTCATGGTTCTATTAATTTTGTTGCTAAAAATCAAGTATTTAAAATAAAGGTTGACCCTAATTCTATGCACTTATGTCAAATGGTGGCAATTGGTTAGGATTCGATTACACCTACTTTTGAAAACTGCATTCCACCACTATCATCCAATATACCAACATCTTCTTCTCTGGTATACCCTAAAAAGGACCCATAAGAAAGTTGTCCATAAACAAAAATCTCCTCAGAAATAGGATCCTCCCAAAGAGGATCCTCCTAAAGTAGAAAGTCCTAAGTCTACTCCTGCTTAGTTAACTTTTCCTTTATGTCTAGTTAAAATCATTTTTTCTTATCTCCATCTAAAGTGAATGCATGTCTGGGATACAACTGGGAAAATTTAGATTTCACCAAATATCAAATTGGTGAATATAAATTAGATCTAGTCAATTTAAATATAAATATTTCATTCACTCTTGTTAAGAAGGATGAATATGCATCTATAAAGCCAGGTTATACCTATCAATTTGATCATCTTTTCTACACCAATCCTTTGACATCTAGACAATTGCATTGGATAAATGGGCTAGGGTATGATCTCTCTTCTAAGTATTTCTATGGAGGTAGGGGTTGTGGACTTGATCAACAAGGTATTCAAGTTCATTTAGAGCCTAAAATTTGTTACCAGAATACTATACTCAGATACCAGAACATGCCCTATAAGGGAAAGCCAAGGTTGAATGACAACATGATATTTGTCGAACCTCTTCTAGTTAAGCTTGATCATATTAAATATGGTGAATATAGTACAAACCCCAATGCAGTCCATTTAGATTTTTTCTCTTTAGGGGAATCCCTAGAAGAATTCTTGGGTGTGTATACCAATCTCCCTTTTTATCATCCTAAGCATTGATTCCCCTATTATCTTATTAGTCAAGCATACTTTGGAGAATTAATTATGAGTTTTGATAAGGAATCTATAACACATGATGGTGAAAAGGTGTCTATGTTTATTTTGCACTTGAATTCCTTCCAATTAGTATTAGAGCCTAACCATATTTGTTATTTTTGTTGGGTTGAGGAGTTTCTTATGTTGATCTAGTTTTAGTGGGGTTTTTGTAAATGAATATTTCATAACCTTCTTGCAAATTTGATATGGAAAGAACTTCTAGTAGAATAGAGATGGATAAGTTTAATGGTGGTAATTTTGAGTTGTGGAAAATCAAAATTAAGGACATGCTCATAGATATAGATCTATAGGCTATGGTTTCTTTAATGAAACCCCAAAATACACTATGAGATGTATTGGATACAATGGATCAAAAATCAAATGGTTTGATAAGACTCTGTTTAGCTAATTCTATGTTCCCAAATAGAAGATAAGACTATGGATGAGATTTGGAAGAATCTTGGTGATACATATCAAGGGGATTCCATGGTAAATACATTATTCTTGAGAAAGAAGTCTTTAAGGATGGAGGCAGAAGGATCTATTGTAGATCACATGAATGTATTCAACATGATAGTTTCTCAATTGAATTCAATTAGTATCAATATTGATGATCAATAAAATGTAAGCTTCTATCAAATTTTCTTTGCTAGACTCATGGGATCACCTTGTGATGACCACTAAAAGCACAAAAACCATTTTCAAGGTGGAGGAAGTGGTTGCTTTGTTATTATATGCAGATGTGAAGGAAATCTTCTAAGATGGATGAGGAGGCCCTAGTTTATTATGGTAGAATGATAGAGAAAGAAAAGAAGAAGGACAAGAAGGATAAATCAAAGTCCTTTGGGAGATGTCAATCTCCCAGTAAAAATTAAAAGATAAAATGTATATATTGTGAAAAATATGGTCATTTTTGCAAGGAGTGCAAGGATGAGAAGAAAAAGGTAAAAAGGGTTTCTTTTGATTCTGACTCTAATAAATCCTCCCATGATGGAGTAGATACTTTTGTCACAACCTTGAAAACACATGCATTAGAAGATGTGTGGCTAATATATTCAGGTGTTGCTTTCCACATGACCTTATTGGCATATTTCATCATTACCTGTATGGTTAGATTGTTTGTTTATTTGTTTATAGTTTATTTATTAGTTAATAATTTGTTAGTCTATATTAGATAATATTTTTTATTATTCAATTTCATATGGAACCCATAAGTTCCTCATTTATAGCTTATATCTATATAAACACTTCATTATGTAATTCAAGATGGATGTGTTGTTCATCAAAACTGATTAACCCAAGTACACCTGCAATTGATCTATGAAGTAGCCAATTCAATCTATAAAGAAACTTAGGGCTTGGACAACATGACAAGGATATGAATCCTTCTACTCTTCAGGCTCTGCAAAACCTAGGTGGGTATACCTTTGACGTTTAAAATCAGACCCATTACACAAGACTGCATCAACAAAAGCATATGGATCTCAAAAGGTTCAAAAATAGGGAGGGTACTGTAGATGGGCTAGATCTACACTTACAACTCAATAAAGCTTGAATCACGAGATGGATGGAATATTTCCATAGAAACATAAAATAAAGGTAGATATTCTAATTTGATTTTAAATCTCTAAGAAAACCCCAAAATCTGCAAGATCAGTGCCTTATCCAAAGGCAACAAAGTCATACATCAAACTAAAAAATGAACACCTCTATTGCAAATCCAATTTATTAAGAAAGATATCCCTGTATTAATGCTTGACATTAATACATTCTAAATTCAGACAGAGGATCATACATATCAAGACATTATCTTGAATCCAAAATTATTGCTCATATAATTTAAACTCTTCCTTGAAGAGTACCTGAAAACAACCCTTACACTCCCACTTTGAGAGAACAAACCCAAACTCCCTTGAAGACTAGATTTATTGAAAATAGATAATGCTTAGAGACAATCCAATAAACTGTACATATGCCTTACATACATGTGACTACAACAAAAAACATTTATAGCAAGAAGATACTCTATTATTGAAAGAAAAGCCCTCCCCTGTACAATCTTGAAGAAAACTCAGAATTGGAAACCATGAAAATCTGGAGCATTTCTCCAAAATTTTGGAACCCCTGCAATTGAGAAGAATTGGGAATAAGGAGAGGGGAAAAGATCAGAATCCATCTGAACATGCCAAGTGTCCCTTTTTCATAACTGCAAGAATATCTCCTTTTCTTCCTATGGAAACTGCTCTCAAAATATCTAAGATATGTTGAAACAAACTTCATAACTGCATTCCTCTTTCTGAGGGCTTTCCAACGGTATATAATACTTTCCATTTTGGGCAAAAATAACCTCTCAGGTGAATTAAACTTTGAATGCACCTCTATCATTTAAATTTTTGAATTTCTCATATAGTTGAAACTATATATTTAACTTTGATTTTTTCCCTAATTTTTGGCCTGACGCCCTACCACGTGTCATCCTGCGATTCACTAACGGGGTCCACTAGGTGCCACCTTGGATGACACCTCACCTTTCACCACTTGTCTACCTCATCACCGCCACTGGATTGCCACTAGACTACTTACTTGTACGCCACCTCAGTGCCACCGAATGGGACCCACAAGCTGGACCTCCACCTGGACCTCCCACCTGTATGCCATGTCATCTTATGCCATTTTTCAATGGCTAATGGACATGCATCTTTCCTTCATGAATCCATGTGCACCATTGATCTTCATGGAACATGCTCGATCTTTAGCCTTCACCTAACCTTTGCTTTTCTGCACATGCCTTTTCACCATTTCACGAAGGGCAAGTTTCGAGCATCTTTCCTTCATGAATCCACATGCATCGTCGATCTTCTCTAAACCTGCACAATCTTTAACCCATCCGTTCTCTACAAAACTTGCCTACCTTAGGATCCATGCCTATGTGGGGTTCACCTGGACCTTAGGATCTGTGCCTATGTGGGGTCCACCTGGTCGCCACTCGGCCTCCTTGGTCACCTCAGGAAGCACACCCATGCGCATGGGGTCCACCTAGTCATCCAGCCAGCACCTTGTGTCAAAAGCCCAAAGATTTGATACTATGGTAGTGTGAAGCCTTACTTAAAAATATCAAAAATGACCCCTGCCTAGCCAATGTGGGACTAAAGTCATTTGCTTGGCAACACATTTTCTGAGCTTTTCCTGGGTTTTTCATGGCTGCCAATGCATTTATTTGAAATTTTTGAATGCCTCCTTTGTTGCCACGTGATCTTTGAGAGGAAAATGCCTCACACCTGCAGACTACATTGTTTTCAAAATTCATATTGCCCACTCCATTTGCTGAAAATTCAATAGCCACGTTCTGCAGCTTCCAACACCTTCCAATTTGCATTTGACTTGGAGATTTTCTAATCACACAGGGGGAAATTGGTGCACCTACCAATTTCATTTGTTGCATATTCAATGATGTCCTCCAAACACCACTCCACGCAAGAGGGAAAGACCACACAGGATGAAGATTTGGATTTGGTTGAAACACATGAATTACCTCCATTCAACGCAGAGAGTATACTGATTTCATTTTATTTGAAAACTCTAGCCCCTTACATGCCACGTAGGAGGAAAATTGCATTTTCTAAGAAGTCTTTACATTTTGTTGGCATTTCTAATGCTACTCAAAAACCACGCAGAGGGGAGAAATGGGTCTGCAGCTACTATTCTGCATTAAATTTGAAAAGTTTAATAAACTTCTCCACCACTCACGCCACAATAGGGAAATCACTTGGTTTCAAATCTGCCACTCCTTCCCCAACCACCAACGTAGAGGATGGAGATTTGCATTTGTCTGAAACTCATGAATTGCCTCCATACTGCACCTCACAGGCGGGGAAAATTGGCTTCAGAACTGCCAATTGCATTTTGTTTTAAACTTTTAATGTTCTTTACCATGCATGGGAGGATATTGGTTATGTCATTTGCATAAAGACTTTTAATGTGCCTCCTTCTTCAACACCTCCATCGAGCATTTCACCAGCCAATTGAAATTTGTTGAAACCATTAAATGTAATCTATTCACCATGCACATAGGAGGATTTGGCTTTGGCAATTGAACTTGCTATCACATTTGGTTTATTTGGAGCTGCTCACACATGGAGGGAGGATTCTGACTGGCATTTCATTTGCAGAAAATTTTATTGCTAAAGCTTTATTGCCTGCCAAACACATTGCTTGAAAGTTTTAATTTCCTTTCAAACACCATACCATCCTTATTACAAATCACCACTCCTCCAACCACACTACCCAAGTAGATATTTTGATGAACAATAAGGGAATCCATGATTGCTGAAATCATCACTATCAATGGAATGGATGCAATAATGAATAAAAGCCCCTTTATCCTCATACATACTTCTCGAACACAATATGCAATTCTTGAACCCACTACTCCAGAGTAAACTTTAATCATATCACTATTACTGTCATGAGAGGTAGAAGCATTTGAACAATGATGATGGTGATGTGAAGACCAAGGCATGGGAAGTTGCATTGCCGTGAAATTAGAACATTCTGCCACAAAATTAATGCACAGGCGTTTATCCAGGTCAGGCCCCAAAGTGGGTCCAGCTAAAAAATTTTGTTTTCATGCAACTGACCTTTAAAATGCCTCACGAACCTTAAACATACCTCTAGAAATGATCAACACCATTTTTGGATCATTAAACTGAGTTTTGCAACTTTCAAGCACTTGCCCCACATTTTCGCATTTAATCGCAAAGACGTAATTTTGAAACCAGTCAAAACACCTTTCTGGACCTCACCATCTGATGGGCATGTACTCTAATATACAAACATGAACTCTACCAAGTATTTTTTCAAGAAGAATCTCGAGTGAAGAGATATTAATGGTCAAAAATGATCAACTGGCTTTGTTGGCACTGCGGACTTGATGAAGTCAATGCACAGGCAACACATGATGCCTTTCTTAAAAATATCAAACGATCTTTGTAGACCCTCAAATCTGAGGCATAGGTACATTGAAGTACATAACAAAACTTATAATACTCAGTGTGACCAAAAGGATGACTAGGTGCAAATGGTGTGCTAATGAAAAATAGCCACTTTAACTAATGTAGCAATGAAAGTACAGAACATAGAAACAGATGGCTCAAGAAACCATTTTGAAAACCAATTAAATGAATTGGAAGGAGCTTGAAACTGGAAACATAGCTTGTCATTTATACCAACAATAGCTTGAAACAAACATTTTGACATAACACTCACTGAGGCAACTTTTACACTTATGCAAAACAGGGACTTGTCAAACAACACAAACTGCAATCGGATTGAGCCTGCTAAACTGAGCAAATGGATTCATAAAGACTTGAAATTTTGCATGGAGGCTCACATTTATGCATAGAATTCAATCCATTTTGAATTTCACCATGACTATCAATAGGGTAAAATATATAAGCACTCAAAGTAGGCTACTCAATAAAAACTGCATTTGCACCTAAAATGCACTTTCAGCTCACCCCTTGAAATGGGTACTTGGTAAATTGATCCAAACTGAAAACTGAAAGTTGCAACACACCTCATAGGCCAAATGAAAGCTATAGGACACATTTCCCAAGCCTCACCCTTTGAAAATCAACTGGCTCCATTTTACCCTCTCTCTAACTAGGCCATTCAAACTGACTCATTTTATGATCATTTGGAAATGCTGAGTAAAATTTTGAAATGGGCCTCTCAAATTCACTCAAATTTAATGAGTCCCAATAGGATGAGTAATAAACTTTGATATGGTATTAGAGTAGGTTATTATGTAGGTCATTTAGTTTACCTAATTATCATTGTTTGATTGAGATTTATATCTTTGGAGGCGTATAGCCTAGATCAAGGCATGATCATATATTGGCAATCCATATATTCTAGATCTTTCATCAGTTCACACATTTCTCATCTTATTTGCAATAGTTGCATGGAGTTCTTCATTCACCAATGTTTTTTTGTTGATCTCGCCTACTTTTGTGAGACATTCACATTTGTTTTCTTCATAGTCACCTTCTTGTGGATCAACCTAAGCATTATCTTGTTCAAATGATACATTTGAGTGTATATTTCATCTTGCATTGCATCATTCTCTGATTGACTTTGTGTCTATTTCAAATTGAGGTTGGATTTAAAATTATTGTCATTTAAATTAGCTCACTTCTTGCAATTCATACGTCAGTTGCCTTTAGATATTTATGAAGATCAAATTGGGCTTAAGGTGACAACTACATCTCCTTTTGGATTGGCTTCACACTATTTAAATTTGGCATGTTCCTATTTAGAGGATCTAATCTCATTTTCAATTTATTTTTCTTGATCCAATGCACATTCCTCTTATCATTACCTAGTTTATCATTTAGGCCACCTTGCTCATCTACCAAAATTCATCTTGTAGCTTGAGAACCATTTTGAGTACACCAATTTTGGCCTATTGGCCTCTCTCATTTAGGTGCATAATAGATCATTGGTGGACTCACTATATATTTTGTGTGGAGGAAGGGTGCCTCAAACTTACTGGTTGAAATCTCTCTAGATGAGAATTTGGTTTTTTTCAAGTTCCTACAATGATCAGTTCTATGTGATAAAATTTCAAGTTATCAACAAGCTTCACAATGACGTGTTTTACATACAACTAGAACTGCCACTAGTTTGAAAAGAAATTGAATGGTCTTGGCGATGAGTTTTTGTACATTGGTGTGACTTTGATGTTCGCTAAGTTGTTTCAAGAAGTATACTAAAGACATGGTCTATACCGATGAGATCATATCAAGAAAATATGGAATTGTCTAGGTGATGAGCTCCCTTTTCGGTGCAACTTTGGTGTTCTCTACAATATTCCCAGGAGATTACCGAAGTTATGTACTTTGATGATGAATACCATATCGATACAAATGTGCTTTGTCTTGGCCGTAAGATAGATTTAAGGGAGACACTAGTATTTGGTGAGTTGTTCTAAGGGGCTTTCTAAAGACTTGATCTAATCTGATGGGTCAATGTCGAGGAGACATTAGTTTGTCTTGGTGATTTCAGTGAGACATTGATCTTTAGGGACATGTTTCCATGAGGATGTTTAAGTCATGACTCTTTCCGATGAGCCAATAATAAAAGAAGGTCCAAGATGGATGTTGAATTAGACTTTCTCTATGACTCTTTTGACAACTTGTGGGTCAAATGGTTGGATCAATGGAAATTGAAATCAACCAAATTTGTAGAACAAAGATAAAATGGTTGCAAAATGTGATGATTGAAATGAGTTAGTTTTTTATGCTAAATGTGGATAGTTGTAGAAGGTTGAAAACTATGATCTATGTGGGATCAAACATAATCTGATTTTTTGTATGTATAGCTGAGAGAGAAATTGATTTGTATCTTGTATGTAATCAATTTTACTATAATACAAGTGTCTTTCTTTGGTGTGTGGGTTTTTCACCTGTAAGGGTTTTCCCATGAGAATTCCAGTGTTAACTTTGTGATGTCGAATCTTTCTGTTTACTCTGTTAGTTTGTTATTTCATTGTAATGTGCATCTTAATGACTATAATTCAAAATTTAAAGTCACCCCTACTTTTCTCCTCTAAGAAATTGACATTTTGGAAGGTGTTTTTACACTCTGTTTTCCTAACATTTTGGTCACATGCTAGATTGTCTTGACATTGTGTTCTCATATTTAGTTGGTATCATAATCATTTTTCATCAAGAACTTCATTCTCTTTTGGTTTGAGGATTCCTCATTTTGTGTCTTTATCATTTTTCACAAAATGCCTTCCATAAACTCTAGCTAAGTTTTGGTGACTAGAAGGCAGTGTTGGAATCTTATATACTAATAGTGAACCGGAGGAAAATTGAGAGGGGGGGGGTGCATCAGTTTTCCACAAGTTAAAAAATTAATGTAAATTATAAACTATTTACCAGAGCACAATATAAACAACACAATGAAAGATAAAGCATGAAAGCATAGATCACACAACACCAATATTTTTGACATGGAAAACCCTTTAAAGGGAAAAACCACGATGGGAAACCCTACCCATAGTCAGATAATACTTTTGCAATAGTATGTGATAATTATAATAGAGATTGCACTTGCAATCAGGCCAACAACCTAGACCTCACTGCTCATCACAAAAAGAAGTCTCACTGACTTACATAAACATCGGACTATAATTCGGAGAAGGTGAACTGAGAAAATAGCATCTCCAAATGTTTGATATAGTTCTAGTTAAGCACAGATATCTGCCTTGGAACTCTAAATCCTTCACAACCCTTCGCTGAATGGTATATCTATGTTAGCACAATTACCTCTCTCTAATAATGTAGACATAACCATACATTCCATACCATACCAAAATTACATGAATAAGATGCCTATAAAGACAAATCATCAACCTTGATAGAGAGGTTAGCTAAACCCTAAACCCATAAACCATAATTACAAAACTTAAATCACATGATAGCACCAAACCAATATTGATGCAGGAGCATACCTGGTTCTTGGAAATCTTGCATCAACCAAAAATATTTCCTTTTTGTTTTGTAGTTTCAGCATTTCATTCTACATTTTCTAGCATTGGCTCACCGGATCCTATGGAGTTGGATTTTTCTTGAGGACTTGATCATCTTCCTTGATCCCAAAACATGGAGCAATTGGATCATTTTCCAGCAAGATATCATTACCGGTTTCCTTAACAGTTTTTTGGCACTGAAACTAGTTGGACCTATTCGCTTTGGTGAATTGACTGGATCCCTTCCATAGCTTTTGGAGCCCTAAGCATTGATTCCTATGTTCCTTGGTGTGTGGCTGACCTTCCCTTTGATCCACACTTCATCCTTTGGATTTTCTAGAGAAATCTCTTTGGCAGAGGCCGACCTTGTTGGTTTTAAATGTTTGGTCTTTTTCTTCGGCATTTGATCCTTTTTGGGCCAACCAGATCCCCTTGGATCATATAAATCATTGTAATTGGGAATTAGGATGTATCTAAGGAGTTAGACCTAACATAGAAGACAAATCTTTAGTTTTGAGGTCCTGGTAGTGACCTGTTCTATAATTGAGCATGTTGTAGTAGGCCTGTGAGCCGGGTAATGTAATCGAGATGTTACCGGTTGATTGTAATCAGTTTTCATGATTTAATTCATTCAATTTTGCACTACCTCCATCATACCATTGTGTTTCAATTGTGTTTACTCTTGCTGACTAGTCCGGATTGATATCCTTGAGGTCCCTCCTAATTGATGACTGCACTAAGTGGTATTAGAGAAGACTTCATTCCAGAGATTGCATTGTCATGAGAATTTAGTTATGGGGTGGCAGATTGTGGATCTAACCTACAGTTGTAAAGGATTGGTGTGAAGATGGCGCGAGGAGGAAATAGGAATAGTGGAGTGCATGAGAATGCAAACTTGGTTGTGATGGAGATGTTGAGAGGAATTTTTGCCTGGTTGGGAGCCATTGAGATAGCCTAGAGAACAGATCAACATATTGAAGATGTGAGTGAAGATGAAGGAGAAGAAGCCCCGATAGAACAAGTAAACCCACCGGTGATTGATATGGATGAAGAAAGGTTCTTAAGGGTTTTGAGTAGGGAGAATACTAAACCACATTTTACCCCATTGGAATATGATGGAAAGTTGGATTCGGATGAATTGATGGATTGGATCTTGGTGATGGAGAAATATTTTGATTTTGACAACACCACAGAGGAAAGGAAGGTGAAATATGCTTGCGCCTGGTTAAAAGGTCATGCATCTCTTTGGTGGGAGAATTTGCAAGTTGATAGACAAAGAAGAGGTAAAGAGAAGATCAAAACATGGGATCTGATGGTTTCTAAGTTAAAATAAAAATTTATGCTAGCTGATTATCAAGTAAATCTATTCTAGAAGTTGTAGAATTTGAAGCAAAAGGAATCTAGTGTAAAGGAGTATACCGAAACATTCTACAAGTTGAATATCATATCTAGACATGTTGATGATGAGGTTGAACAAGTTGCAATATATTTGAATGGATTGTGGATGTCTATACAATATGAATTCAGTTTGATCAAATTGCAGAGTGTTGAGGAAGCTTACCGATATGCCCTGAAGGCAGAAGAGAAGCTGAATAAAGTACATGAGCAGAGACAGAGAGGTAGGGGTGGAAAGTTTTCTAGACGAATATTTCAAGGAGGAAGAGGATATACCATAGGTAGATAAACTTATACAGATTAGAACAAGGACAAGGAAGTGAGCAAAGATGGTAGTTCATACCGGAAGGATGATAGAAATTTCTACCAAAGAAGAGAACCCGATGGTTACCAGAATGAGAATTTTGGAAAAGATGATAGAAGACAAGACAAGAGAGTGTTCATAGGAATTTCTTTAAGTGTGGAGGAGAAGGACATCAATATTTTGAGTGTATGAAAGTAGAGAGCACCAAGAGAACAATAGTGGTGGAAGAAAGCCCCACTAGATCAGCTAACAAACTGGAGGATGCAGAACTATTAGTGATGAGGAGAACTTTGTGTCATACCAGAGGAGATGAGGAGCACTTATAGAGGAGGAATTTGTTCAAGACCAGATGTAAGGTAACTGGTAAGTGTTGTAAAGTTGTTATTGATAGTGGTAGTTCAGATAACCTTGTTTCGGAAGATATGGTGAATAAGTTGAAGTTGGAAATATTGAAACACCCCAAGCCTTATTAGATAGCATAGATTCATGATGAATATAAGTTGTTAGTAAGTGAGCAATGTTTGGTAAAATTGAAAATTGGAGATTACCATGATGAAGTCTTGTGTGATATTATGCTTATGGATATTTGTCACCTTTTGTTGGGTAGACCTTGGAAGTTTGATAGATAGGCAATACATGATGGGAGGAAGAATATATACACTATTGTGGCTAATGGGATGAAGAAAACCTTATTTCCCTTGGAGGAGCCTTTGAAGAGTGAAGTCTATACAAATGCTAGAATCTGTTTGGTTGATGGAAGGAAATTCCTTGATGGGATGAGACATGAGAATGTGTGTTTTGCCTTAGTTCCTAAGAAGAATGAGAATCTAGAGCATGAAGAAGAAAAACCAGAAGAGATAAAGGGGTTACTGGCAGAGTATGAAAACATCATTTCAGAAAGTGTGCCTGATGGATTACCACCTGGGAGAAGTATCAGTCACTGCATGGACCTAATTCTTGGAGCCAGTTTGCCTAACAAAGTTGCACACCAGATGACACTAGAAGAGAATGAAGAGTTGAATAGATGAGTGTACGAATTATTGAAGAAAGGTTTGATCATAGAAAGTTTGAGTCCTTGTGCAGTACCAACAGAATTAGCACCTAAGAATAATAGAGAATGGAGGATCTATACCGATTATAGAGCAATAAACAAGATCATAGTTAAATATCTATTTCCTTTTCCTACGATGGATGACATAATGGACTATTTGAGTGGAGCCAAATACTTCACAAAGATAGACTTGAAGAGTGGATATCATCAGATCAGGATCAGAGAAGGAGATGAGTGGAAGACATCATTCAAGACAAATGAAGGATTGTATGAATGGTTGGTGATGCCTTTTGGGTTAACTAATGCACTGAGTACTTTCACGAGGTCGATGAATGAGGTATTGAAGAAATTATTGGGTAAGTTTGTTATTGTATATTTGGATGACATTCTAATTTTCAATAAGACAAAAAAATAGAATTTGTTGCATTTAAGAAAAGTTTTGTAGAGGTTGAGAGAAGAAAAGTTGTTGATAAACCTTAAGAAGTGTACTTTCATGAAGGAAGAGTTAGTATATTTGGGATTTGTGATATATGAGGATGGTTTAAAGATGGACCTAGAGAAAGTAAAAGCAATTGTTGAATGGCCTACACTGGAAAGCATTGGAGAGGTAAGATCATTTCATAAATTGGCTAGTTTCTACTAGAAGTTTATCTGAAATTTCAGTTCTATTTGTAGTCCTATGACTGAGACAATGAGGGGAGATAGGAAGGAATTCAAGTGGACCACCAGTGCAAACAAAAGGTTTGAACTATTGAAGCACAACGTGACTCAGCAGCATGTGTTAGCTTTACCAGATTTCAACAAAGTATTTCAAGTAGATTGTGATGCAAGTGGAACAACAATTGGAGCATTCTTAACTCAGGAATGAAGATAAATAGCTTATTTTAGTGAGAAGTTGAATGATGCCTAAAGTAGATATTTAGTGTATGATAAGGAATTTTATGCCATAGTTCAAGCCTTGAAGAAGTGGAGACATTACCTGTTGCCCAAGGAGTTTGTGTTGTATACTGATCATCAAGCCTTACAGTTTTGAACAGTCAGAGTAAGTTGAATTAGAGACCTATGAGATGGGTAGAATTTTTGTAGAGTTACACCTTTGTGTTGAAACATAGGAGTGGGAAATCTAAAAAAGTTGCTAATGAATTAAGTAGAAGGATAAATGTGCTAACAGAGATGAGAGTGGTAGTATTAGGATTTGAGGAGTTGAAGACCTTGTATGATGATGACCCAAATTTTGCATAACCTTGGAGAGCATGTAGAGAGCCAATTATGGTTGATAGAAGCAAGTGGTTGGATTACTTCATTTACAATGGGATGTTATTTAGAGAATTTTAGTTGTGTATACCTAAGATTTCTATGAGGGAGAATCTGATAAAAGAGAAGCATAGTGGAGGATTAGCCTGACACTTTGCTATTGATAAAACATTAGCATTGGTGAGTGAGCATTACTTTTGGCCCTAGATTCATAAGGATGTTAGGAAATTTGTGCAGAGTTATAGAATTTTTCAAGTTGAAAAGGGTAGTAGTAAGATTGTGGGATTGTATAGGCCTTTGACAGCACCAGAGAGACCTTGGAAGGATATAAGCATGGATTTCATACTTGGATTGCCTAAAACACATAGATTAAATGATTCTATATTTGTGGTAGTGGATAGATTCTCGAAGCTGGCTCATTTCAAAACTTGTAAGAAAACATCAGATGTAGTGCATATAGATGACCTATTTTTCAAGGAAGTTGAAAGATTGCATGGATTACCTAAGAGCATAGTTTTAGACAGAGATACTAAGTTTGTTGGTTATTTTTGGAGAACACTTTGGAAGAAGATGAAGACAGATTTGAAGTCCAGTTCTACTTTTCACCCACGAACTAATGGAAAAATAGAGGTAATTAACTGGAGCTTAGGAAATTTTTTAAGATACTTAGTTGGAGACAAAACTAGAAGTTGGGATTTGATTCTTGCACAAGAAGAGTTTTCCTACAATAATTCAGTAAATGGAAGTACTAGAAGGACACCTATTGAGATTGTTAGTAGAGCACACCCTAGAGGTATATCAAAATTGAGAGATATCAGTAGTGAAGATAAGAGAAGTGCAGAAGAAAAAGACTTTGTAGACCACATGGTAGCCATGAATATTAAGGATAAGTAGCATTTGGAGGACATGAACAACAAGTATAAGGAGAAAGAAGATGAGAAGAGAAGACATAATGAATTTGAAGTTGGCGATGAAGTGATAGTGTATCTGAGAAAAGAAATATTCCTAGTTGGAACCTATAACAAGTTGCAGATGAGGAAGTTTGGACCTTGTAAGATTTTGAGAAAGTTCAGTTCCAGAAATGCATATGAAGTGGAGTTACCAGATAGTTTGAGTATTCCACCTATATTCAACATTGTAGATCTACATTAGTATCATGAACTAGAATTCAGTGAGGATAGTATTGTAGACTTGGAGAAATAGTTGCCCCGGAAGGAACCGGATCAGACTGAAGACATTTTGGAGAGTAGGATTGGGTGTAGTACCCAGAGCAGTCAGTATAAGGAGTATCTCATGAAATGGAAGGTCAGACTAGTTGAAGAATCATCTTGGATTTATCAGGTAGAGGTAGACCACCTTGGTTATGTCTGACCCCAGCAAAGTAAGAGACTCATTTTTTTTCAACAACCCCGGATGTCTAATACAAGAGCATCCCCGGTTCTTGGCAATCTTGTATCCACAAAAAATATTTCCTACCTATTTTGAAGTTTTAGCATTTCATTATGTATTTTCTGGAAATTGGCTCACTGAATCCTGTGGAGTTGGATTTTTCTTGAGGACTTGATCATCTTCCTTGATCCTAAACCGTAGAGCATTTGGATTATTTTTTGACAAGATATCGCTATTGGTTTCCTTAATAGTTTTCTGGCATAGGAACTAATGAATACTAAGAGGGGGGGGGGGGGGGTGAATTAGTATGCCAAAACTTTTCACACTTAAACACTTTACAAGATAAATAGTAAATTGGTAAAACAGTTTAGCAGACAAACCGGTTAGTACACATGCAAACCAAATAGCAAATAGTGCATTTACCCACAGAAGCACAAACTCCACAACACTAGGAATTTTGATGTGGAAACCCAAATGGGAAAAACCATGGTGAGATGGAACTCACAAGTAACTATCTACAGACTAGGAACCAGACTAGTTAAGGTCTTACAATGTTCTTTACTATAACAGATCCTATTAGGAATCTCAATCTCTGTTAGGAGATAAGTTCAATTAAAGACTACCTTGCTAGAGGATTGATGTCCTTATGAAGGAATTTGATTTCATGTTGGTCCAATAGGATTACAATACAATTTCCTAGGTTCAATACATCTAGACATATTCTTGTAACACGACACAAAAAGCACAGTTTAAGTGTCGGCACCATTAAACAATCGATGGATGGTAACTCATCACACAATGTCAGTTGGCAACTCATCACAAAGTTTTTTCAGTTCATACAAAATACCATTTGCCGGTTTGTGAAAAATGAAGATTGATAAAAATGTGTTATGTCGCTTTGATCCCTCATACTGCTTGGGATCCATGAACCGCTTGGGGTCATCATGTCGCTTCAGATTGGGAAACACATTCTGCAAAACATCAATATTCTAAAGACTATAATACAACATACCAGTTGGAACAAATACCAGTTGAGATCTAACTCATACATATAAAGGAGATCTCAATGTAAGTGTGTGTCCATCAATGTTTATCATCAAAAATGCCAACAACCTCCCCCTTTGGCATTGATGACAACACTTAGGAAAATAAAATTTCTACATCTAAGTGTTTTACAACAAAATCATGCCATTAGCAAAATTTCTCCCCCTAAGCATATACACTATCCCTTTTAACAATACAATGTATAAAAATTTTGCATATAGAGCATAAACATTGAGATATTCAGAGCATATACCAAAATTTTAATTCTCTCCAAAATAGAATTCGTCTCCCCCTTTGCCAATAGTGACAAAGTATCACTAAAAAACCCTATTTCCATTTGATATTAAAATAATAAAAGTTTATGACAACAAGGAATAATACTTGTCAAAAATAGATTTATAGTCTTGCAATAATTGTTTCATTGATAGAGATCAGAACTCAAGTAGGGAGGTGGCTACTTCTTTCTCTGTTTGCGTTTGGGAGACCTATTCTTCCATGGCATCAATTGTGCTCATCTCCTGTGTAACTGTCAAGGCATCCAGGTTCAGATAACACTTCTGAAGAATTTGCAGATGTGGGAGTAGAACCAGTTGTAGCTCCTACAAGTCTCTAGACCTTGTGCTAATTTCTTGCTCCATTTTGGCTGACTAGATGTGAAACTGGTGAATGGTTTTCCCATAAGTTGTATAGGAATCATAAGGCAGCTTGAATGTGCTCATGTAGGACTATAATTTTGTTTGAATTTGTTGCTTTTGAGCTAGCACATCATCATAGAATAGATGGGGTTGACAGATTTTGCTGAGTAACAGATTTCCCTCATCCAAAGTGTCCCTTATATCCTTTTGGTCTTTTTGTAGTTCAGACCGGATCTCATTCAACTTCTTCACCAGAGCAATGTTAAGAGATTTTTGATGCTCTTTCTTGACATTAGCCTCAGCTGCCTCTTCCAGGCTCTACACTTGATCATCCACTGATGTACATAGGAGCTTAAGTTTAGCTAGTGATGATTCAGTGTTGGGAAGATTTGTATCGGGTAACAAACCGGTAAGATTGTCCACAACCGCTTGAATTATATCCTGCTCCTTCCTTCGAATGATTTCAAGGTGCTCTTGAGAAACCTTGATGCTCTCCATTAGCTCCAATTCACTTGCAGATTGGAGATCAATCAGACTGGTGAGGTCAGCCGGTTTGGCTAGACTACCAGTTGCCTTCGGAGTCTCCATCTGTGTGCATTTCTCCGCTGCCTTGTCCTCTTTCGCTTTCTTTTTCTCCGCTTCTCTCCTTCTCTCTACTTCCTTATCCTCTTCTTCCTTATTCTTTCTCTCTACTTCCTTCTTCTTTTCCTGTTCCTTGTCTTCCTCTTCTTTCTTCTTTGCTGCTTCCTTTTGCTTCTCTTCTTCCTTTCTCATCTTCTCATCCTCTTCCTCTTTCTTCTTCCTTGCATCTTCTTGTTTCTTTTGTGCTTCATCTACTTTTCTTTTATCCTCCTATTTCTTTTTCTTTTCCTCTTCATCCTTCTTCTTCTTCTCCTCTTCATCTTGTTTCTTCTTCTCCTCTTCATCCTTCTTCTTCTTCTCCTCTTCATCCTTTTTCCTCTTCTCCTCTTCATCCTTTTTCCTCTTCTCTTCTTCATCCTTTGCCGCTTCTTGTCTATCCTCTTCCTTCTTCTCCTATTTAGCCTGTTGCTCCTATCTTGTTGCCTTAGATGGTATTTCCTGGGTAACATCTTCTTCATCCAGGGCATCGACATCAATAGTGTCGACCGGTTCAACAACCGAGTTTCCTTCTTCATCAGAAACTTCATCTAGTTTGGATATAACCAGTTCTTTTTTCGCTTGCTGGTTGGCTATTCATGCTTGGTAAGCATGGATAGCATGAGTCATGTGCTGATGAGTGTCTTTTGTGACATCATCAACTCTACCTTCTAACAACTAGAGTCTTCTTCTTCTTGTGAAGAAGAGTCCTTTATTTTGATCCAAAACATCAAATAGTCCAGAGTTAGATAGGTCGGGAAAGTACTATGCAAAGAGTTTCTCTCTAATATCCTATTCCTTTTCTATGGAAATGCACCATTTATTATCTAATGCCTTATACAAGGAATCCAATGTCTGAGATTTAATATCTAATGGTGACCGGTCATTTGCACACAAATAAGCAATAATTTCTTGTAGCACTTCTTCTTTTTCTTCATCACTAAAATCATCATTGTAGTCTACTAAATCATGTGATAATTTTCTCCTAATGTTCTTTACTGTTCTTTGACAATGTGTCAAAGGTTTATAGGAGGAGATATCAATATTTACTGATGTAGATGATGCCAGTACATTATTTGTTTTCTTTCTTGTTTGTCTTGCCTTCTTTGGCTACTCCTCAGACACAGTTTCCTCTGAGTCTGGTGTATTGCTCCTTGTCTTTCTTTTTCTTTCAAAGACTTTAGCTAGTGCCACTTCCGGTTTCTTTTTGGCTAGTGACCGCTTGGTCACTTTCGGAGTTGCAGTAGTAACCAGTGCCGATGCTGCAGGCACTGCCTTTGCCTTCTTTACTGCTGGTTCTTTTCCCTTCTTTGCAGAGGGTTCCTCAACCAGTGTGACCCTTTCTAGATAGGTTCCGGTCCTCTTTGCCTTAGGATCAAGAGGTGAGGTAATAAGGGTAGAGGCATACCCTTTTAGCATATCGTACATTACCTCATAACCCATAGGTTCCACCTCTTCTTCTCTAGGCTCAACAACCTCCATTATGCATTTATCCACCTGGATAGTGAAACAGATGTCATCTTCACATTTCTTGATGATATCACCTAAGATCCTCATCCTTTTGCTCATTTTCCTTCTGAACTCATCAAAATACTTGTTCAGAATGTCCGGGTAACTGGTTCCAATTTCTTGAATGCTCTCCTTGATTTGCTTGGTTACCAGTTGATCAGGAGACCACTGGACATCTCCTACTCCTGGGAAGTAACCTTGAAAATAGAAGAAAAACCCAACCAGTAGTTGTCCAAACTTGAACCTGAGTGCATTATCCTATTTAATCGACTTCATATTTGATAGGAGTTGTCTCTACATACCAGTGCATAGGTCAAATGATGCATCCTCCTTTATCATCTAGTAAGCAACATTTACCACTACAGTAGATATAGAGTTAATTATGCTGGCAGAGAATGTTCTGTAGCCTATCACCATGCAGGCATACTTAACGAGATCATCCTTGATGGAGTTGACTGTCATGCATCTTGAGTCACTCACTGAATTGGTGAGCTTTGACATCTCCATTTTGCTTACGGTCCTTAGGGCTGGCACATCCCCTGTATTGCAAAAGCTAGTGATGACATGAATAGCTTGTGGTGTGATATCATGTGTTCTCTCTAGGTACATCTTGTCACCATGGACTCTGCTCAAAATGATCCTTGTGTGGTCCTCTGAAAAATCTTCTAGGAAGTAGACAACATTGTGGAGTTTCTTCTTCTCCAAAATATTAAACTCCGGTTTGATCTTCTTGTCCTTTCCACAGAATATACCTAACTGGGAGTGGATAGCTAGAGACCCTAGGTCTTCTATCTTGCAATCTATATAATCAGAAATTCCCTCTTCTACTATCACACTAGCCAGAACTTGTGATAGAGCATTATACCTAGACTTCCTTTGAATGAAACTTGTAGACTCGACAGGTGCACTAGAACTGGTATGAGATGCGGAAGCCATGATAGAGAATTTCAAAAACTTGAGAAATACCTTTTGAAACACGTGAAATTAGGGCTTGTCAATTCTCCTTCACTTCACATTCCATTGGTTGCTGAATCACCGCTTTGTGTTCTCTACTTGACCATTTGCAATTTGAATTCAAATCTCCTTTGTGGTTTCTCAATTTCTCGAGATCTTAGCTCAAATCATCTTTTTGTTGCTCTGCTCTTTGAAAAAAATTTCTTTGCTTGAAAACTGATAGTGAGAAATGATTTGAAAAGTGCTTTTAAGCATATTCCTCACCTATCATCATTAATGCTCCTCCATTAGGGCGTAAACCCTAATTTGCCCTTTTTACCGGTTTTGGTCTTTTGTCACAAGATAGGTATCACACACCGGTTAAGGTCTTTTACTGGTGTGAACTGGGGGTTCGAGACATTTCGTCGTTTGCTCCCCCTAAGCTTTTCTAAAGATTAGTTTGTCAGTTCTGTGATTTCCACACTAGGTGCAGAAACTGGTTCCTCTTGTAACACCATTTATTTCTTCTTCTAGGTTTTGTTCATGTCCGCTTGAATAGTGTCAACATCAATATTTCCTTTAGGAGTGACTAGTATATCATTAGATATTTTCTTTCTTGATCTATAGAATCTGGCAATGTGACCTAGTTTGTTGCAGTGATAGCAAACCAATCCAGGTGCTCTCCAAGGTCCATTGTTCATGTTTCCACTCCTCCTTCTACATATTGCAGTAGTGTGACCATGATAATGACAAATCCAACAGTTCAGTCTCCATCTGGTTGCCAGTTGATAGCCACTAGTACCTAGCTGATGATTATAAGCATTAAACCAGTTGGGGTTCTGGTTCACAAAAGATTCTGGACCATTTCCTTGAGTTGTCTATGGATATCTTCTAGTGTTGTGCATGATAGACCTACATTCATATGCTCTATGCCCAAACTTGTTGCATGCATAATAGTTACCATTGAATCTATTGGATCTAGGCTTATCATCTAGAAAATAAGGAAAATTATTGTAAACCTTACTCCTACACACATTTGTAGTATGTCCTTCTTTAAGACAGTTGAAGAAAATAGGTTTAATGTTTATCTTACCTTTACCTTTGAATATCGGTTGCTTCTTTGATGCTTCAGCATTTGCACCAGAGGTCTCACCTTCCTCATGACCAGAATAACTAAGTCCATCAATATTCTTGACAGGTTTGGTAGATCCAAGCTTTTTCTCTAGCTTGATAGTACTCTTGTTGGGCTTAGCAAGTATTTCCTTTGACTCAGAGAGTTCCTTGGAAATAGCAGCATTTGCTTCCATCAGGTTTTCATTCTCAAAGATGGTTGTGTTCAGTTCTCCTTGCATATCCTCCTTTTCCACTTTGTTTGCATGGAGTTGAGTGGTTAGAGCACTGATCTCTTGCTTCAACTTGGAGATCTCATGATCTTTATCCTTCACCAAATCTTCATCCTTCCTCTAGGTTTCAAGCTCTTGACACATTCTGATAGTCAGTCCTTCCAACTCCTTTCTAAGGTTGGAGTTTGACTCATTCAGCTTTTCTACTTCTTGAATTAGGGCTTCCATATCTACTTCATCAGAAGAACTATTTTCAGATAGCTCCATTAGCTTCTCAGCATGTTGTCTCCTTTTTGCTTGAGAAGCCTTATACTTTATCATAAGCTCATCATAGGCTTGCTCAGACTGAGTGAGCTGATGAGTAAGTTCCCTCAGTGTGTATTCCCTAATATCTCTTTCCAAGTGGTTAAACTTATAGAAAGGTAGGCTCTGATACCAATTGATGAATACTAAGAAGGGGGGGGTGAATTAGTATGCCAAAACTTTTGACACTTCAACACTTTGCAAAACAAACAGTAAACTGGTAAAATAGTTTAGCAGACAAACCAGTTAGTACACATGCAAACCAAATAGCAAATAGTGCATTTACCCACAAAAGTGTAAACACCATAACACAAGGAATTTTGACGTGGAAACCCAAATGGGAAAAACCATGGTGAGATGGAACTCACAAGTAACTATCTATAGACTAGGAACCAGACTGGTTAAGGTCTTACAATGTTCTTTACTAGAATATATCCTATTAGGAATCTCAATCTTTGTTAGGAGATAAGTCTGATTCAAGACTACCTTGCTAGAGGATTTTAGATCCACAGATGTGAACCACCTTGTTAGAGGATTTACAAAAGGCTTTTGGGCCTACCCTGTTAAGGGCTACAAACTTGTCAAAGATGTGAGTAATCAATAAGTATATGATCTATTAGATAACATAGCTTGCTTGGTTAGATCCTTGATAGCTCGCTTCTAATATATTCCAACATTACTTCAATCTTCTACACATTCAGACTCTCTTTATCTCATCAATCACCTTGAACCCTAGCAATAGCATTGACCACAACAACTCTAACACAATAATCTCAACTGTAGCTACAACAACCTAAAAACCCTAGACATGATGTCCTTATGAAGGAATCTGATTTCATGTCGGTCCAATAGGATTACAATACAATTTTGTAGGTTCAATGCATCTAGACATATTATTGTAACACGACACAAAAAGCACCTTTAAGTGTCGGCACCATTAAATAATCAGTGGATGGTAACTCATCACAGAGTTTTGCTAGTTCATATAAAATACCATTTGTTGGTTTCTCAAAAATGAAGACTCGTAAAAATGTGTTATGCCACTTTGATCCCTTGTACCGCTTGGGATCCATGAACCGCTTGGGGTCGTCATGCCGCTTCAGACCGGGAAACACATTCTACAAAACATCAATACTCTAAAGACTATAATACAACATACTGGTTGGAACAAATACTAGTTGAGATCTAACTCATACATATAAAGGAGATCTCAATGCAAGTGTGTGTCCATCAATGACAATCACAACATAATCATAAAAAATGCCAACAGGAACCGATTGGACCAATTCACTTTAGTGAATCTACCAGATCCCTTTCATATCTTGTAGAGACATGAGCATTAATTCCAATGTTCCTTGGTGTGTCATCGACCTTCCCTTTGATCCACACTTCATCCTTTGGATTTTCTAGAGAAATCACTTTGGCAGAGGCCGACCTTATTAGTTTTACACATTTGGTCTCATTCTTTGGTATTTGTTCCTTTTTGGGCTGACTAGATCCCCTTGGATTGTATAAATCATTGTAATTGAGCATTATAATGTATCTAAGGAGTTAGACCAAACATAGAAGAAAGATCTTTAATTTTGAGGTCCTGGTCATGACCTATTATGTAATTGAGCATGTTGTAGTAGGCCTGTGAGCTGGAAATTGTAACCCAAATGTTACCAGTTGATTTTAATTAGTTTTCATGATTTGATTCATTCAGTTTTGCACTGCCTCCATCATACCCTTGTGTTTACTCTTTTTGACTGGTCTAGATTGATCTCCTTGAGGTACCTCCTAACCAGTGACTGCACCAAATATAATGATTTACATTACATAGCATGGACCTAATACAAATTCCCAATCAATTATATCCACAAGAAATTCTGCTAAGACCAATATCACCACGTTTCACCAATCGATAGAAACTCTCACTAAAATAACATAGAATAACCAACCAGATCCAAATTGGATCACCAAATCATCACGCCAACCAATCCAAAGCCATCAAACAATTAGGAAATGATCAATAACACCTTCAACATGTTAGGAAACATTTCACTAAGCTGGACCAAAATCACTTAACCAAATCATCGCATATCACCAACCAGTAAAGCCAACCGGTACTAAGAATATCAACCGGTAATCTAGAACATAAGAGATAGCTTCTAGAGCACCAAATCATGAACCAACTAAAAATGACAAGCATATAATCATCTTGAATAACCATCCCAAAATGAAAACAATGATCTGATCATATCGGATCAAAATCAGGCCAAAACCAAGTCCAATCAGGATAGGAATAACCAACCGGGAAAAAACCATATCCAACTAGAGCATAATGTTGACATCAATGATAACACATAAACAATATCAACATATTGCCAAGAATCTCCTTCTTTGGCATTCATGGCAACATTGAATGTGAAAAACATCCAAGTGCCAAGGAATGCCAACAATCTCGCCAAACAATCAAGAAGCAACAAAATATCTCCCCCCCTAAGATTTTTTGTTTTTCACATGAACACTATCTCCCCCTTTGATATCAATGAAAAAGTTCTAATGCTAGACCAAACAACTAACTACTCCCCTAAGCAGTAGCACCATCTCATCAACCCAGATCAGAAGATGTTTCTAATAAGGTCACCAGATTGATGCATCACTGCATCTCTAAGTCTCTGTCGGAGGGGTAGTGACCCCCAACTGATCTTATTCAAAAGTATCTTTAGGCAATGGTTTTGTTAGAATATCTACAATCTATTCCTTAGTAGGCACATAAACCAAACTGACTTCCTTTGCTTCAACCTTTTCCTTCAATAAATTATATGTTATAGAAATGTGTTTTTATTTGGAATGAAATACTAGATTCTTTGACATATCAATAGCAGTAGTTTTATCACAGTGAATAACAATAGGCTCATCATAAATTACCCTTATATCTTTCAACATTTCATTCATCCATAAGATCTGAGTGCAATTTTTTGCAGCAGCTACATTTTCAACTTCAATAGTAGATAACAAAGCGCATGATTGTTTCTTGCTAAGCCATGAAACCAACTTCTTCCGAAGAAAGAATGCACCACCTATAGTTCTCTTCCTATCATCAACATCTCTTGCCCAATCTGAGTCTGTATAGGCACATAATCTGAAATTATCATCCTTTGGATACCATAACCCATAGTTTGTTGTTCTTGCCAAATATGTGAATATTCTTTTAACATCAATATCATGACTTCCTCTTGGATCAGATTGAAATCTAGAAGCAATCCAGACAACATTCATTATATTCGATTTGGTCTGAGTTAAGTACAACAATCCACCAATCATTAATTTGTATCTATATGGGTTTACTTTCGGAGTTTCATCTTCCTTAGTCAATTTGCAACCGACTATCATAGGAGTACCAATAGGTTTTGAATTTTCAAGACCAAATTTTTTAAGCAATTCCTTCACATATTTAGTTTGACAAATGAAAATACCTTTATCAGTCTGAGTAATCTGCAAACCTAAGAAAAATTTCATCTCTCCAATCATAGACATTTCAAATTCATTCTTCATATCATTAGAAAATTTCATGCATAGATTTTCTTCTCCTCAAAAAATGATATCATCAACAAAGACTTAAATGATTAGTATGTCATCATGCTCAATCTTATAATATAAGTTACTATCAACTTTACCTTTTCTAAAACCAAGCTTTGAAAGATATTTATCTAATCTAGCATATCATGCTCTGGGGGCTTGTTTCAGTCCATATAAAGCTTTCTTCAATCTACAAACCATGTCCTTGTCCTCTGATAATGAAAATCCATCAAGCTACTCAATCTAGACTTCCTCCTCATCTCCATTCAAGAATTCACATTTAACATCCATTTCATATACCTTGTAGTTCTTGTGTGTAGCATAGGCAAGAAATAGTCTTACCACTTCAATCCTTGCAACCAGAGCATAAGTTTCATCATAATCAACTCCTTCTTCCTATGAATATCATTTGCAAATCAATCTAGCCTTATTTCTTACAACCTGGCCTTCCTCATTTAATTTATTCCTAAAAACCCATTTAGTTCCAATAACATTTTTATCTTTAGGCCTAGGAATTCCCATGTTTTATTCTTTTCTATCTGATTTAATTCTTCTTCCATATCTCTCTTCCAATTTTCATCTTTACTTGATTCAATAAATGATTCTAGTTATATTTTGAGAAATTAAACATACTTCTTCAGCAACTAACCTTCTTCTTGTCATCACACCTTTCCTCTTATCTCCAATGATCTGATCTTCAGAATGATTCAGCTTTACATACCTGGGAGTCTTAGGATTATCTTGATTTTTTTGACTCTTTTTACTCATCAACAATCATTGTAGAATTTTTTGATGTTACCGAAGCAACTTGATCAATGCTCTGAACTGATTCTTGCACTAACACTTCTGATCTGACAATTTCATCTTTCAGTCCATAGTCATATGATCTAATTTGATTATTACCTTGCTCATCCACTTTGACATTTATGCTTTCCAATATCCTATTCAATCTTTTTTTATAACATCTATATGCTCTACTCTTAGTAGAATAACCCAAAAAATATTCCTTCATCACATCTAGGACCAAATTTATCTAATGCATCATCTCTTCTAATATAGCATTTACATCCAAAAAAATATGAAATATGTGATAGTAGGAGTATGACCGAACCATAATTCATAAGGAGTCTTACTGGTATCACCTTTTATGTGTACTCTGTTGAAAGTGTATACCGCAATATTGACAACTTCTCTCCAATAGATATCAAGAAATTTGGCTTCCATTATCATTGACCTTGCAACATCTAAGATATTTATATTATTCCTTTCCACTATTCCATTTTACTATGGAGTTCTAGCTACAGAAAATTGTCTTCTAATTCCATGCTTCTCACAAAAGTTGTTGAACTCACTGGATGTAAATTCACCTCCTTGATCTGATGTAAAATATTTTATCCTCAATCCTATTTTTTTCTCAGCCATAGCTTTGAAATTTTTGAATTTCTCAAGGGCTTTTGATTTTTCTTTAAAAAATGCAACCCACATCATTCTAGAATAATCATCAATAAGCAACATAAAGTATCCATCACCTTGAAAACTTTTAGTCCTTTCTATTCCACATAGATTGGTATGAATAAGATCAAGAATTTCATTAGATCTATCATGTATGCTTCTAAAAGAAGTTCTAACTTGCTTACACATTTGACATTCTCTACATACCATATTATGACACTTGATAATATTGGGCAAATCTCTGACAACCTATGTTGGACTGATCTTTACAATGCAATCAAAACCACATGACACATCCTCTTATATCATAGCCAACTTTCATCAATCTGAGCAATCAAGCAAGCCTTCTCACTGGAGTTCAAGTGAAATATATTTCCTTTAGGCTGAGTTCTGGATGCAATTTCCAATCCAAATCTATTAAGAATATTGCACTTTCTATCTTTGAATTGTAAATGAAATCCTCTATCCATCATCTGACCTATACTCAATTGCTAGTATTAGTCTTACCATCAAAGGATATTGTTCCTTTGCCTTTTATCTTGCATGCCTTGTTGTCTCCAAATCTGACTAGTCCACCATCAAATTCTTGCAGAGTCAGGAATTTCCTCTTGTCACCAGTCATGTGATGTGAGCAACCACTGTCTATACCCCATTCATCCTTCTCTTCAATTTTAGCAGCTAGTTCCTTCTCCTCAGTATGATTTGTAGATAAATGACAGGTCTCGAAGAATCATCCTTGATAGCAATAAAGACCAAATATTTACTAGAGCTTCCATTACTGGATCCACTCACAAGTTCATCATCATCATCATCACTAGCATAGTAACATTATTTATCTTTATTCCTTCTAAATCTAGGTCTCCTTTGATATTCTAGATTAGGTTTATAATTCCTCATAAATCTTTCTTGATTCCTAGCAGCTCTTTCAGGACATCTAGAAGCAAAATGACCAATCTTATTGTATGAAAAACATTTAAAAGGAACTTTTTCTTCATAACTACTTCCAACCGGTCCTTTAGAGATTCTTCTAGAAATTCGGACTTCGAACTCTTCAATTTCTATGTCTTCTCTCTCAATGTCTTCCAAACCTTTAGCATATAGCTCCTTCCAGTCTATCTTCTTCTTAGCGGAGGCAGATGCTTTAAATGCAGTCTCTCTTTTAGTAGAACTCTGATCTCCAAGTTCTTCATGTTTAAAAGGAGTCAACTTCTGAAGTAATGTATCTCTAGGAAAAGGGGTATTTGAGATTGTCCGAAGTTTATTTATTGCAGTAGCCTTCATCTTGTAAGATGGAGGTAGAACTCTCAGAATCTTTGACATAACCTCATCCTCATTAACATTTCCACCACAACATTTGATTCCCATGATAATCTCATTCAATGTATCCATGAAAAAATTTATCTTCTCATCTTCTTCCATCTTCAAAGTTTCATATCTCACCAAGTAACCTTCAAGTTTTGCAATCTTTACTGCCTGATCACCTTCATAAAGAGTTTCAAGCTTCAACCAGATCTGCTTTGCATTTTCCAGCTCTATGACACTCAACATCTTCTCATCTAATAGGGCACTTAACAATGCTTCTTTTGCTCTGAAATCATTATCAGCTCTCTTCTGCTCATTAGGTGGTGCCAGAGTTCCAAATTAAGGATCATGAGGTGTATACCCTTTCTCTATTATCTCCCAAAATTCAGCTCCAATACATCTCAAATGAATCTTCATTTGATCCTTCCATATATTATAATTTGTAACATCAAATATGAGACTCTCCTTCTAGTAGGCATTAAATGTAGATGTTGATGCCATCAGATCTCCTCAAGTAGTTAAGCTTCTGTAGAGAGGACCTTTCTTTGATAGCAATTGTTAGAATCTCAGATACCGATAATGAACCGGAGGAAAACTAAGAGCGAGGGGTTGAATCAGTTTTCCACAAGTTAAAAAATTAATGCATATTATAAACCATTTACCAAAGCACAATATAAATAACATAGTGAAAGATAAAGTATTAAAGAACAGATCACACAATACCAATATTTTTGACGTGAAAAAATTGAAAAGAGAAAAACCACGTTGGGAAACCTTACCCACAATCAGATAATACTTCTGTAGTTGTATGTGAAATAATTACAATGGGGATTGCATTTGCAATTAGGCCAACCACCTAGAGATCACTTCTCATCACAAAAAGAAGTCTAACTAACTTACATAAACATCAAACTACAATCCAGAGAAAGTGAACTATCAAAATAACATCTCCTAATGCTTGATGCAGTTTCGGTTAAGCACAGATGTCTTCTCTGTAACTCTAAATCCTTCACAACCCTTCACTAAATGATATATCTTTGTTCACACAATTAGCTCTCTCTGATAATGTAGACATAACCATACATTCCATAGCATACCCAAATTACATGAATAAGATGCCTATAGATATAGATTATCAACCTTGATAACAAGGTCGGCTAAACCCTAAACCCATAAACCATAATTACAAAAATTATATCACACAATACCACTAGACCAATATTATGATTTACATTGCATAGGATGGACCTAATACAAATTCCCAATCACTTATATCCATTGGAAATTTTGCTAAGACCAATATTAACAAGTTTCACCAACTGGTAGAAACCCTTAGTGAAATAAAACCAAATAACCAACCGGATCCAAATTGGATCACCAAATTATCATGCTAGCCAATGTGAAGGCACCAAGAAATTAGGACATGATCAAGAACACTTTTAGCAGATTTTAATATATTTCAGTAAGCCGAACCAAAATCACTAAACCAAATCATCGAATATCACCAATCGATAAAGCCAACCAGTAGCAACAAATATTAATGGGAAATCTAGAACATAAGCGATAGCTTCTAGAGAACCAAATCATGAACCAACTAAATACGACAAGCATATAATCATCCTGAATAACCATCCAAAAATGAAACCAATGATCTAATCATACTAGATCAAAATCAAGCCAAAACCAAGTCCAACAAGGATAATAGCAACCAACTGGGAAAGAACCATATCCAACCAGAGCACAGTCTTGACATCAATGACAACACATAAACAATATCAACATATTGCCAATAGACGGTTCTTGATGAATACTAAGAGGTGGGGTGAATTAGTATGCCAAAAATCATTGTACTTAAACACTTTACTAGTCTAGCAGTAAACCAGTAAAACTGTTTAGCAAACAAACCGGTAAAACTGTTTAGAAAACAAACTGGTTATCACACATGCAAACCAAATAGAAAACAATACATTCACCCACAGAAGCACAAAAACCATAACACAAGAGATTTTGATGTGGAAACCCAAATGGGAAAAACCATGGTGAGATGAAACTCACAAGTAACTATCTAAAGAATAGGAACCAGACCGGTTAAGGTCATATAATGTTCTTTACCAGAATAGATCCTATTAGGAATATCAATCTCTATTAGGAGATAAGTCTGATTAAAGACTACCTTGCTAGAGGATTTTAGATCCACAAATGTGAACCACCTTGTTAGAGGATTTACAAAAGGCTTTTTGGGCCTACTCGGTTAAGGGCTTCAGACTTGTCGAAGATGTGAGTAATCAACAAGTGAGTGATCTAGCAAATAGCACATATTGCTTGGTTAGATCCTTGATAGCTCAATCCTAATGCATTCCAACATTACTTCAGTCTTCAACACATTCACACTCTGCCTTCTCTTGTAGACCTCAACTTCTCTTCTATGATCGCACTTATAAAAATTCATCAACCACCTTAAACCCTAGCAACTCCTAAGACCCTAGACATGATGTCCTTATAAAGGAATATGATTTCATGTCGGTCCAATAGGATTACAATACAATTTCCTAGGTTCAATGCATCTGGACACTTTCGGTAACATGACACAAATGCACCGTCAAAGTGCCAGTACCACCAAACAATCGGTGGATGGTAACTCATCACAAAATGTCAATTGGTAACTTATCACAAAGTATTGCCCGTTAAAAAAAAATACTGGTTTAAGCAAAATACTGGTTGCCGGTTTTACAAAAATGAAGACTGGGAATTATGTGTTGTGCTACTTCATTCCTTCGTACCGCTTAGGGTCTTCATACTGCTTAAGACCGGTAAACACTTTCTACAAAACACTGATAGTCTAAAGACTATATTACATCATATCAGTTGGAACAAATACCAGTTGAGCTTTAACTCATACATACAAAAAGTGATCTCAAAGAAAGTGTGTGTCCATCAATCACAATCACAACATCAATCATCAAAAATGCTAACAATCTCCCCCTTTGGCATTGATGGCAACACTTAGGAAAATTTTAACATCTAAGTGTTTTACAACAAAAATATGCCATAATCAAAATTACTCCCCCTAAGTATATACACTATCCCTTTTGCAAAAAATACAATGTATACTACTCCTTAACAGAAATGACATGAAAGTATACATAACATGCATCAAAATTTTAAATACAAAAATACTTCTCCCCCTTTGCCAACAATGACAAAGTATAGCTGAATAACCCCTGTTCCTTTTGCATGAATAACTGATTTAAAGAGTTTATGACAATAAAGAGTGAAACTTGTCAAAAACCAATCTAAAGTCCTGCATAAATGTCTTCATGGAGAAAGACCATGATTCAAGCAATGAAGTAGCAACCTCATGCTCCGTTTGCATCTAATAAACCTGCTACTCCATGGCATCCATGGTACTCATTTCTTGAGTAACCATTAGGGCATCTATATTGAGGTAGCATTTCTGGAGAATTTGCAGTCTTGGCAGTAGGACTAGTTGAAGTTCTTGCAAATTATGTGTCTAGTTGCTTATCTTTGCCTCTAGTCTTGCAGACTGAAGTTGAAACTGGTGAGTAGTTTGTCCATATGTGGAGAAGGAGTCATATGGCATCTTGAAAGTGCTAATAAATGATTGCATATTAGTTTGCAATTTGTCCTTCTTAGTGAGCACATCATCACAGAATAGATGAGGTAGGCATATCTTGCTGAGTAGTAGATTGCCCTCATCCATTGCTCTTTTGATGTCCTTTTGTGCCTTCTGAAGATCAGACTGGAGTTCTATTAACTTTTTCACCAAGGCAATGTCCAGAGCTTTTAGATGTTTCTTCTTGGAATTTGCTTATGCAACCTCTTCCAGGCTTTGCACCTGGTCTTCTACAACTGTGCATAGGAGCTTCAATTGTGCAATTGAGGAATTGGTACTAGGAAGGTTTGTACTGGGTATCAAACCAGTAAGAGTGTCCACCGCATCTTGGATCACATCTTGCTCCTTTTTCCTCCTTATCACTTCTAGGCATTCTTGAGAAACCTTAATTCTTTGGAGCAACTCTATTTCATTTGTAGATTGGAGGTCAATGGGACTAGTAATGTCAGCTAGTTTAGCTTGACTACCGGCTGCCATTGGGGTCTCTACCTGTGTTCTCTTTGTCGCTGCTTCCTTGTCCTTGTCTTTTTGCTTATCTTCTTGAGCCTTCCTCTGCTCCTCTTCTTCTTTTTTTATTTTCTCTTCTTCTTGTCTCTTCTCTTCATCTTTTCACTTCTTCTCTTCTTCATCCTTCTTTTTCTCCTCTTCCTTCTTCCTCTTCTCCTCTTCTTGTTTCTTCTCTTCCTCTTTCCGCTTCTCCTCTTCCTTCTTCTTCTTCTCTTCCTCTTGTTTCTTATTTTCCTCTTGTCTTCTCTTCTTCTCCTCTTCTTTCTTTTCCTCTTCCTTCTTCTTCTTTTCCTCCTCTTTTCTCTTATCCTCTTCCTCTTTCCTCTTTTCCTCTTCTTTTCTCTTATCCTCTTCCTCTTTCCTCTTTTCCTCTTCTTTTCTCTTATCCTCTTCCTCTTTCCTCTTCTCCTCTTCTTTTCTCTTTTCCTCTTCATCTACCTATTTCTTCTTTTCTTCTTCTTCCTGCTTCTCCTATTCTATTCCTTCTAATGGTGTACCCTAAGTAACTTTTTCACCAACTAAAGTGTCAACATCAATGGGTTCCATTTGTTCAATGGCCGGTTCCCCTTCACTATTATATACTTCATCCGATTTTGTTATTTTCAATTCTTGCTCAGCCTTTTTGTTGGCTTCAGATATATTGTGCAATCTCAGAGCAGCCTTGGCATGAGAGTGGGTGTCTTTCACCACTTCAGGAGCTTTTCCTTCTAGCAACAGGAGTCTCCTTCTTCGCATAAAGAAGAGACCTTTTTATTTTTCCATAACCTCAAAAATTTTTGAATTAGACACATCAGGAAAATAGTGTGCAAATACTTCCTCTCTTATTTTCTATTCCTTCTCTATGGCAATGTGCCATTTGTTATCTAAAGAATTATACAAAGAATCAGGTGCCTCAGATCTAATTTCTGATGGCGACCAATCATTAACACATAAATATTGAATAACTTCCTGTTCTACTTCCTCTTGCTCATTGTCATTGAAATCATCAAATTATTCTTTCAAATCACCAAGCAATTTTCTTCTAACATTCTTTATAGTTCTTTGACAATGTGTCAAAGGTTTGTAAGAAGAAATATCAATATTTACCGATGCAGATGTTACCGGTTCATTCTTTGTCTTTTTCCTCGTTTGCCTGGTCTTCTTAGGTGGTTCTTCTGACATAGTTTCTTTTGAGTCTGGTGTATTTCTTTTTGTCTTCCACTTCCTCTCAAAGACTTTGGCAGGTGCAGCTTTCGATTTCTTCTTAGCTAGTGACCGCTTGGTCACTTTGGGACTGGCTGAAGTAATCGATGCTGATGCTGAAGGCACTGCCATTCCTTTCTTTACTAAGGGTTCTACAACTGGTGTAACCCTTTCCAAATAGGTGTTGGTTCTCTTTGCCTTAGGATCAAGGCGTGAGGCGATTAGGGTAGAAGCATACCCATCCAGCATATCATACATTACCTCATAGCCCATAGGCTCCACTTCTTCCTGTCTGGGCTCAACAACCTCCATTATGCATTCATCAACTTTGATGATAAAGAAGATGTCCTCTTCATATTTCTTGATGATGTCACTAGATATCCTCATCATTAGGCTCATCTTTCTTTTGAACTCATCAAATTACTTGTTAAGGACTTTAGGGTAGTTGGTTCCAATTGCTTGCAAGATTTCTTTGATTTGCTTTGTCACCAGTTGGTCGGCAAACCACTGAATGTCACCTAATCTTGGAAAGTAGCCTTGGAAGTAAAAGAACAACCCAACCAGTAGTTGTGCAAACTTAAATATCAGTGCATTGTCCTATTTGATCTAATTAAGATTCAATAGAAGTTGTCTTTGCATACAAGTGCATAGATCAAATGATGCATCTTCCTTGATCATTGTGTAAGCAACATTTACTATTGTAGCAGAGACAAAATTAATTCTGCTAGCAGAGAACGTTCGGTAACCTATCACCATGTAGGCATACTTGAACAAATCATACTTGATTGAGTTGACGATCATTCCACGTGAGTTGCTCACTGAACCGGTGAGCTTGGACATTTCAGTTTTGCTGACCTTCCTTAGGGCTGGCACTTCCCCTATGTTATAGAAACTGGTGATGGCATGAATTGCTTCTGATGTGATGTCATGTGTCTACTCTAAGTACATTTTATCACTGTGCACTCTGCTCAGAATGATGTGAATGTGATCATCTGAAAATTCTTAAAGAAAATAGACTGCGTTGTGAAGTTTCTTCTTTTCCAGAATGCTAAATTCTTGTTTAATCTTCTTATCCTTCCCACAGAACAAACTCAACTGGGAATGGATTACAAGAGACCCTAAGTCTTCAATTTTACAATCTATGTAATAAAAAATGCCTTCCTCCCCTATAACTCTAGCGGGTACTAGGGATAGGGCATTGTATTTTGCCTTCCTCTGAATAAAATCTACTGACTCGATAGGTGCACTAGAACTAGCATGTGATGCGGAAACCATGATAAACAGAGAATTTTTGAAAAATACCTTCGTAAATCAAGATTTAGGGCTTCACAACTTGAACTTCGCCACACACTCCTTCGATTGTAGAAATACCGTTTTGTGTTCTACACTTCTCCAATAGATGTTTGCTTCAGATTCTTCTTCGGGATTTTGATAAATTCTTTGAATCGCTATGCAAATCGATTTTCTTTGCTCTGCTCTTGAAAACTTCTTCACTCAAAACATGATAAGTGAGAAATGATTTGAAAATTCCTTTTAAATAGGTTCTCCACCTACCATAATAAATGCTCCACTATTAGGTTATAAACCCTAATTTGCCCTTTACCATTTCTGGTCTTCTACCGACTGACAGGTATCTCATACTGGTTAAGGTCTTTTACCGGTATCAACCCGGGATTTGAGATATTTCACCATTTTCTCCCCCTAAGCTTTTTGTAGCTTAGTTTGTCGGTTCCAAAATTTCCACACTAGGTGCAAAATTTGGTTCTTCTTGCAACACTCCTGGTTTCTTTTTCTAGGTTTTGTTCATATTCACTTGAATAGTTTCAACATCAATCTTTCCTTCCGGAGTGACCGGTATGTCATCCGATATATTCTTTCTTATTCTGCAGAATCTGGCAATGTGACCCGGTTTGTTGCAATGATAGCAAACCATTCCAGGTGCTCTCCATGGTCCATTATTCATGTTACCATTCTTCCTCCTACATGTTGCAGCAGTGTGACCATGACAATGACAAATCAAACAGTTTTCTCTCCATCCGGTTGCCGCTTGATAGTCATCGCTACCTAGCTGATGATTATAGGTATTAAACCGGTTGGGATTCTAGTTCACAAAAGGTTCTGGACCAACTCCTTGAGTCCTCTGAGGATATCTTCTAGTGTTGTTCATAACAGACCTGCATTCAGATGCTCTATGCCCAAACTTGTTGCATGCATAGAAATTACCATTGAACTTATTGGATCTAGGTACATTGTTTATAAAGTAAAGAAAATTATTGTAGGCTTTGCTCCTACACACATTAGCAGTATGTCCTTCTTTAAGATAGTTAAAGCAAACAGGTTTGAACTTTTTCTTACCTTTACCTTTGAATGTCGGTTGCTTCTTTGATGCTTCAGCATTTGCACCAGAGGTCTCACCTTCCTCATGACCGGAATAACCAAGTCCATCAGTATTCTTGACAGGTTTGGCCGATTCAAGCTTTTGCTCTAGCTTAATAGTACTCTTGTTGAACTTAGCAAGTATTACCTTTGACTCAGAGAGTTCTTTGTAAATGGTAGCATTTGTTTCCATCAAGTTTGCATTCTCAGAGATGGCTATGTTTAGTTCTCCTTGCATGTCTTCCTTTTCCACTTTGCTTGCATGGATTTGAGCGGTTAGGGCACTGATTTCTTGTTTTAACTTGGAGATCTCATGATCTCTGTCTTTTACCAGATCTTCAACTTTCCTCTAATTCTAAAGCTCTTGACACATTCAGATAGTTAGTCCTTCCAACTCCTTTCTTAGGTTGGAATTGGATTCATTCAGCTTTTCTAATTCTTGAATTAGGGCTTCCATATCCGCTTCATCAGAGGAACTGTTTTTAGTTAGCTCCATCAATTTTTTAGCATGTTCTCTCCTTTTTGCTTGAGAGGCCTTATATTTGACCATAAGTTCATCATAGGCTTGCTCAGACAGAGTGAGCCAATGCATAAGTTCCCTCATAGTGTATTCCCCCATATCTCTTTCCAAGTGGTTAAACTTATAGAAAGATTGGCTCTGATACTAATTGATGAATACTAAGAGGAGGGGTGAATTAGTATGCCAAAAATCACTGTACTTAAACACTTTACTAGTCTAGCAGTAAACTGGTAAAACAGTTTAGCAAACAAACCGGTTATCACACATGCAAACCAAATAGCAAATAATGCATTCACCCATAGAAGCACAAACACCATAACACAAGATATTTTGACATGGAAACCCAAATGGGAAAAACCTTGGTGAGATGAAACTCACAAGTAACTATCTGCAGAATAGGAACTAGACCGGTTAAGGTCATACAATGTTCTTTACCAGAACAGATCCTGTTAGGAATCTCAATCTCTATTAGGAGATAAGTCCAATTAAAGACTACCTTGCTAGAGGATTTTAGATCCACAGATGTGAACCACCTTGTTACAAGATTTACAAAAGGCTTTTTGGGCCTACTCGGTTAAGGGCTTCAGACTTGTCAAAGATGTGAGTAATCAACAAGTGAGTGATCTAGCAAATAGCATAGATTGCTTGATTAGATCCTTGATAGCTCATTCCTAATGCATTCTAGCTTTACTTCAGTCTTCAACACATTCACAATCTACCTTCTCTCGTAGACCTCAACTTCTCTTCTATGATCACACTTACAAAAACTCATCAACCACCTTAAACCCTAGTAACTCCTAAAACCCTAGACATGATGTCCTTATAAAGGAATCTGATTTCATGTCGGTCCAATAGGATTACAATACAATTTCCTAGGTTCAATGCATCTGGACACTTTCGGTAACACAACACAAATGCATCGTTAAAGTGTCAGCACCGCCAAACAATCGGTGCATGGTAACTCATCACAAAATGCTGGTTGGTAAATCATCACAGAGTATTGTTGGTTCAAACAAAATACCGGTTTAAGCAAAATACTGCTTGTTGGTTTTACAAAAATGAAGACTAGGAATTATGTGTTGTGCCACTTCATTCCTTCATACTGCTTGGGATCTTCATACCGCTTGAGACCGGTAAACACTTTCTGCAAAATAATGATAGTCTAAAGACTACAATACATCATACCAGTTGGAACAAATACCAATTGAGTTTTAACTCATTCATACAAAAAGTGACTCTTCCCCAACCCACATGTAAACTCTCCATCCAATGGAATATTTTAATCTAATTTAGTGCCTTCACACCTCTTTTAAAGGGTCTTGGAATTATAGTAGTAAAGCGTCAAATACTATGAAGAGTATGTGTATTTCATTACTGTTCTAGACTGTAGTTTCATGAAGAGAGTGGAGTCTCAAAATTGTTTCTTCCCTTGTGATCTTAAAATGGTCTATAGCCCTCCTCAATGGTCTAGAAGTCTTTGAAGCACAATTTTTGTATGTAAATGTTTAGTTTTTCTATATTTAGAGTTTAATTTGAAACTTTGAAGTAAATAAAGATTTGGAGAGGGATTTTTTATTTATTTTGTTTTAGATAGCTCTCTTTCATATAAATGCATCAATGACTAGAATTAGCAGTTGTATAAAGTAACAATGTTGAGGCAAAGATGGGTAGATCATAATATGCTTGTGGAGTATAGTGGGGAAAATTGTGTTTAATTATATGTTTAAAGATGTTAATTTTCTTCCTAAAGTATCCTCTCCTCTACAATGTAGTGTTAAATTGAGTAATGAGAAATAGGATAAATAAACTTTATGGAAGGCAGTTCTATGAAATTTATTTTTCTTGATTCTCAACTCGTATGTGGAAATAATTATTTTTTGTGGAAGACCAAGCTCAAAACTCAACTCAATTTTGAAGAAGCTTGGGATGTGGTCAACAATAACACAACACACCATAAGACAAATGTTGATGAGCAGAAGAGACTTGATCAAGCCAGTAGAAAGGTAGAATTAATCATTTTTTTTAGTGTGTCTGATGAAGTTTATCCTTTCATTTGAGAATTGTCCACAATAAAAGATAGATGGGAAAATATCAACATAGTATATGAGGTAAAGAATTAGAATTGGAGCTTTAATTTGTAAAGTCAACTACACATCCTAAAACTGAATAATGGAGAACAATTAGAATCCTTCCTCGAAGTGATTGTAGAGTTAAGGGCTTCCTTACAAAGCATTGGGAAAAACCAATTGATGATGCATTTTTGGTGCCTATTGTTCTACAAGCACTACCTTCTAGGTATAAAGTATTTGTGACAACTTTGAATGTCACTGAGACAACACCTACCTTTGAGAAGTTAGTGAATCTACTCTAGAAAGAAGAGTCTATAAGCTAGGAATAGTATCAAGATGATCATGCAATTATCACACACCATAAAAGATCTAGTGTTACCGGCAGAAGAGATTATCTATTGACACTTCTGGCATGTTTGGATCAGTGAAGTATATTGGATTTCATGTGTTATATGCTCCATGAGCATGTTTTTGTCAGTTGGTATTGGCTTGGTAATCAGATGTTATCATACACTCTGGTAAAACCTTACCGACATTGGTTTAAGGCTTTAGCGGTAGAGCTTTCATCAAGGAATCATGATAGGATGCACAATTAGTGTTGGTGTAGCTTCTTTGAGGATTTTAGGATGCTGAAGATGTTCATTGATCATGCTTCAATTGCTTGAACATATTTCTTTGGCATGGTGTACCCAGAATAGGTTCGGTACCTATCTAGGTTATGGATCGGTATCATGCTAGTGTGTACTCTACACATTACCTGGATGATTCGAGAGGTTTTATGGATTTGTTATTATTGTTTTGGTCTTAAGCCGACATGGCATATCATTGTAATAAGGAATTATGTAATGATATTATTGTAATATCTTTAGGTGGCCCACCTAATTGGTTTAGGCCTTAGGGTTTGTATAAATAAGAGGTAGAAATTCTTTGTAAAGTATCATGGTTATTGGAAAGGTCATGGTCAAGGAATGTAATATGCAAATATTGTAATATCATTCACACAGAGGAGTTGATCAATCATTAGTGATCGAATTGGATTCAGAAGAGGATTTAGTCCTCTGACATTGAGCTTAACTGTGACTGTAATCAGGCATAGTAGATGCTATTTCTAGCAGTTCACTCTATTGGATTATTGTCCATTTATCTTGAGAAGGTTGTAGCCTCTTTGTAGTAAGTGAGACTCTTTTGTAATGAGTAGTACGCTCTAGGTAGTGTGCCTTCCTGCAAGTGCAGGCCCCTCATTGTAACAAATACTTTTTGCAAAAGTATCATCTGACTGTGGGTAGGTTTCCCACCATGGTTTTTCCCTTTCTGAGTTTTCCACGTACAAATCATAGTGTTATGTGGTATGGTTTCTTTACATTGATTATCTAGTTAATTATTAAGCTGTATTGTTTACCAGTATCTACTCCTACTGGCATCTGTATGTCCTTTACCAATACTTGATTTGTTTAAGGTTGTATTGTGGATTAAAAGTTATAATTTGTTAACAACTTATTCACTGCCACCCTCTCAGTTGTTCACTGGTTATCCTAAAAATTGGTATCAGAGATTTGGTCCTCTTTTGCAGAAGCTTAACTGCTTGAGGTAGATCCTATGGGAACTAACACAACTAATCCACCGGTAGCTATTTTCAGAAGAGAAATCACTAAGCTTGATCGAACAAATTATGGGATATGGAAAATTTTAATGAAGACTCATCTTAGATGTCCTGGCAAGGATATTAATGAGATCACTAAGAAAGGATACACACCTTAGGATCCAACATCTGGCAATCCTACTCCTACAGACTTGGATAAGAATATTGAAAATGATTGCAGAGCTAGAGAAGCCCTCCTGTGTGCACTTACTGATCTACAGATTATGGGATTGACTGACAAATCACCGGCTAAGGTTATGTGGGACAAATTGCAAACTTTGAATGAAGGTGACCCTACTATCAGAATTGCTAAACTTGATGGTTACCGGGTAAGATATGAAAACTTGAAGATGGAAGATAATGAAAGAATTGTTGTGTTTATAGAAAGAGTAAATGAGATTGTTATGGGAATTCAATGTTGTGGAGGATTTATATGTGAAGATGAAATAGTTTCCAAAGTCTTGAGAGCCCTTCCAATGGCTTACAAGATGAAGGCAACTGCAATTAATGAGTTAAGAACAATGGCAAACACTTCAGTCAACATAGATATTCTGATTGGGAAATGATCTGCTTTTGAGCTTGAAGAATTTGGATCTTCTAGAGTTGTAAAGTCTAAACCTGCTTTTCATGCATCATCATCATCTACAGGCAAGAGTGATTGGAGAGCCCTATATGCAAAAAAAGTGGAAGACATGAGAAAAAAAGATGAAGATCTTGAGAAACTTGAAGCCTTATTTGCTAGAAGAGTACCTAAAGGACCAACTGGAAGTAAGTATGAAGGAAAAGCACCTTTTAAATGTTTTGCATGTAATAAGATTGGTCATTTTGCATCTAGATGTCCTGAAAGGAATGCAAGGTTTGAAGAAAGAGTTAAGAAATTTTTTAACCCTAACTAGAACTGATATAGATTCAACAAAAACAAACATTTCTACATAGTAGATGAGGAAGGAGTAACAAATGACTCTGGAGATGAACCAGTAGAAGACTTTGCTAGTGGATCTGGAAATGGAAAGGAATGGGTGTTCTATGCTTTGAAGGAAGATGAACCAGAACCGGCTATCATGAATGAAGAAAAGGCCCTGGCAGAAAAAGTTGAAGATAAGGATGAATGGGTAATTGATAGTGGATGCTCACATCATATGAATGTAGATAAAGGGAAATTTTTGTCCCTACAAGAATACAATGGTAGTCAAGTTAGATTTAGAGATGACAAGGCATGTATGATCAAAGGTAGAGGTATTATTTCTCTGGATGGCAAATATAATACAAATAATGTCTATTAGGTAGAAGGTTTGAAGCATAATCTTTTGAATGTTGGACAATTAGTTGATAAGGGTTTTCAACTTCAGTTTAAAGATAGAAAATGCAAAATCATTAACAAGACTGGTTTGGAAATTGCAACCAGTATTTAGATAGGAAGTAACATCTTTCACTTGAACATTGGTAATAAGACATGTTTGATTGCTCATATTGATGAGAGTTGGCTATGGCATAAGAGGTTGTGTCATGTTAATTTTGATTGTATTGTTAAGATTAGTTCAACTAAGGCAGTTAGAGATATACCTAAGATTATGAAGCCTCATAATCCAGTATGCAAGGAATGTCGATTGGGTAAGAAAATTAGAAGTTCTTTTAAGAAAATACATGATAAATCTAATGATGTACTTGATTTGATTCACATTGAATTATGTGATCCAACAAGGACTTGAAGCTTTCAAGGTGATAGGTATTTCATGCTAATTATTGATGACTATTCTAGAATGATGTGGGTAACTTTTCTAAGGGATAATTTTGAAGATTTTAAGAAAATCAAGATCTTTAAAGTGAAGGTTGAAACAAAAACTGGATTGGAAATCAAATGTCTAAGATCAGATCATAGCGGTGAGTTCACTTCTCATGAATTTAATAGGGTGAACTCACAATACTAGTTCCCACTTTTTGACCAACTTTGACACTTAGATGAATATTTTGAAAAAAACCTTCACTTTCTGACACCTATAACTTTTAAACCGTTAAGAATTTGAAGATGATATAAACTAGTGATTTTTAACATCTTGTTTGTAGATTCTAAATATATTTTTTGCAAATTTGTTTGAATAAATTTTTATTGATTTTTACATCTCCCTCAAAATGTAGTTGTTTACAGCAAACAACATTTTTTAAGAGTGATGTGTATCCTGAAATGCATAGTTTTTTTTCTATAAATGATAAAAACTTAATTCTTTTGAATTTTGGTTTGTAACATCAATACCTAGGGCATGCACTTGGTTTGATAGTGATATGTTGAATATTTTTTATTTTATTAAGTTTTGAAGTTTGACTAATTATAATTTGGATATAGGTGTACATTTGAACACATAACTTGTTCTATATATATCCAAATTCAATTTTTTTATTTTTTTTAGAAAGAAAACACCAATACCTAGTGCATAGATATTTTCAAATTTTTTTTGAATTAGTTTACTATTTTTTCCCAATGCATTGAACAAAGAAGTTCATGTTCGGTGAAAAACCTACATTCATAAGAAATAAAATAAAAATATATTAATGAAATTAAATATATTAAAAGTTATAATATTTGGAAATCTTATAGTAAGGACTAAATACTTTAAAAAAAAAACTTTTAAATGAATTAATTTGACCCCCCAAAAGCTAATGTAAAATTGGTTTTTTATCAACATTTGATATATGCAAAGGAGACTCCATTGCAAGTATGATTTAGAAGTAGAGAGGTTCTATCCAAGAAATTTTGATCTAAGAGCCTTTGATTTAACTCTCTTAAATTAATTACTTCAAATGGGACCTCTTAAATCTTAAATCATTATATTTTTAAAAAAATGTATGATTTTAGCAAAAATCAGGACACACCAAAAAGTGGGAACCAGCTTTGTGAGTTCACCCAATAGTTATTGTGAGACAAATAGAATCAAGAGACAGTTATCTGCACCTAGGACTCCTCAGCAAAATGGAGTAGTTGAAAGAAAGAACAAAACCATTTTGGATGTAGATAGATCTATGATGATGGAATCCAAATTACTTCATATCTACTAGAGAGAAGCAGTAAGTACAACAGTCTACACATTGAACATAATTCACATCAAAGGTGAAACCGGTAAGACTCCTTATGAACTATGGTTTGGAGTGCTAATGTGAAATTATATGAATAATACAAAAATCATTCTATATCATATGATAGGGAACCGATAGTGGAAATGATCATAACTGAATTGACAATGCCTCAAGCAGTACAAGAAGCTAAAATAGTTACACTAGCACAATCAGAACATTCAACTATGACTGATGATCAGAGTGGTGAACCTGAAGTTCAAAAGACATCAAGGTATGTAAGATTAAATCATTTTGAAGATTAAATTATTGGAGATAGAAACAAGGGAGTTGTGACAAGAGTAAAATTGGCAAATGAACCGGTATGTCTTATTTCTCAAGTTGAACTGGCAACTGTCATTGAAGCTTGTAAGGATAAACATTGGTTAAAGGCTATGGAAGATGAATTAGATCAAATAGAGAAGAATGAAACTTGGTCTTTAGTTTCTTGGCCTAAAAATAAGAATTTTATTGAAACTAAATGAAGATGGTCAAGTTATAAGGAACAAGGCTAGATTGGTTTGTAAAGGATATTCTCAAATGGAAGGAATTGATTTTGATGAGACATCTGCACCTATAGCTAGAATTGAAGCTATTAGACTATTTCTTCCCAATGCAGCTTATAAGAACTATAAGGTTTATCAAATGGATGTCAAATGTGTATTTTTGAATGGTGAGCTTGAGGAAGAAGTTTACTTTGAGCAACCTAGTGGATTTTCACTGACAGATGGCAAAGAAATGGTTTGCAGATTGAAGAAAGCTTTATATGGATTGAAACAGGCTCCTAGAGCTTCGTATGCAAGGTTGGATAAATATCTTTTGAAGCTTGGTTTTACTAAAGGTAGTGCTGATAGTAATCTATACTATAAGATCACTGATAATGATATTCTAATTATTTAAGTTTTTGTTGATGATATCATTTTTGGAGGAGAAGATAAACTATGCATGGAATTTGCTAACAACATGAAAAATGAATTTGAAATGTCCATGATTGGTGAGATGAAATTTTTCTTAGGTTTGCAGATTACTCAAACTGACAAAGGCATTTTTATCTGTCAAACTAAGTATTTGAGGGAATTGTTGAAAAAGTTTGGTATGGAGAATTCCAAACTGGTAAGTACTCCTATGGCTACAATAGAGAAATTATCTATCAAGAATACTTCTACACCAGTAAATACGGCAAGGTATAAATCTATGATTAGTGGTCTATTATATCTAACTCAGACTAGACCTGATATTATGAATGCAGTAAGTATTGTTTCAAGATATCAAAGTAATCCTAAAGAAAATCATGAATGTGCAGTAAAGAGAATATTTTGGTATTTGCAAGGAACAATAGAATATGGTTTATGGTATTCCAGAGATGATAATTTCACTTTATGTGCATATACTGACTCAGATTGGGCAGGTGATACTGATGACATGAAGAACACTTCTAGTGGAGCTTTCTTTCTTGGAAAGAAACCGGTTTCATGGATAAGCAAAAAATAGTCATGCATTTCTTGATCTACTATAGAAGCTGAGTATGTTGCAATAGCAACTAATTGCACTCAAGTTTGGTGGATGAAGCAAATGTTGAAGGATATTAGGGTAAATTGTAGTGAATCGGTAGTTATCTACTATGATAACTCTACAACTATTGACATGTCTAAGAATCCGACATTTCACTCTAAGACTAAGCATATTTCAATAAAGTATAACTTTCTAAAGGACAAAGTAGAAGCAAAGGAATTCAAATTGGTTTATGTGAACTCTAAAGAACAGATTGCAGACATATTCACTAAATCATTGTCTAAGGAATCATTTGAGTATTTGAGAGACAGGTTAGGGGTTTCTGCCCCTCCGATAGAGACTTGATTAATGAAGTCTATCATTAGTCCGATATGCATTATCAGAAACATTATTCATTCTGACACTGATGAATGGAGCTACTACTTAGGGGGAGTAGTTAGCTTTGAGATTCAGAGGTTTATATCATTGCTTTGATATTTTTGTTAGGTTGCTAGCATTGATGTCAAAGGGGGAGAGATATTGATGTGAAAATAAAGAAAAAGTTGTATACATTAGGGAGAGAGATTTTTTCAAAGCCTTACAGGGATATCATTCTTAGGGGGAGACTTGTTTCGGCACTTCTTGGTACTTAGATGTTTTTTCACATCTAGTGTTGTCATCAATGCCAAAGGGGGAGATTGTTGGCATAATGGATGAATTGAGTATGTGTTGCATTGATGTTATGTCATTTATGTCAACACTAGATGATATGGATGGTTACCAACAGATAGGTTTTGGTTAATAGTAGAAGATCTAGTGTTACCGGCATAAGAGATTATTTGTTGACACTTCTAAAATGTTTGGATCGGTGAAGTATATTGGATTTCAGGTGTTATATACTCCATGAGCATCTTTTGGTCAGTTGGTATTGGCTTGGTAATCAGATGTTATCATACACTCTGGTAAAACCTTACCAGCACTGGTTGAGGGCTTTACCGGTAGAGCTTTCATTGAGGAATCATGACAGGATGCACAATTGGTGTTGGTGCAGCTTCTTCAAGGATTTCAGGATGTTGAAGATGTTCGTTGATCATGCTTCAATTGCTTGAAGATATTACTTTGGCATGGTGAACCCATAATAGGTCTGGTACCTATCTAGGTTATGGACCTGTATCATGCTAGCATGTACTCTACACGCTACCTGGATGATTCGAGATGTTTTAGGGATTTGTTATTATTGTTTTGGTTTTTAAGCCAACATGGCATATCATTGTAATAAGGAATTATGTAATAATATTATTGTAATATCTTTAGGTGGCCGACCTAATTGGTTTCGGTCTTACGGTTTGTATAAATAAGAGGTAGAAACTCTTTGTAAACTATCATGGTTATTGGAAAAATCATGGTCAAGGAATGTAATGTGTGAATATTGTAATATCATTCACACAGAGGAGTTGATTGATCATTGGTGATCGAATTGGATTCAGAAGAGGATTTAGTCCTTCAACATTGAGCTTAACTGGGACTGTAATCATGCATAGTAGATGCTATTTCTAGTAGTTCACTCTATTGGATTGTTGTCCATTTATCTTGAGAAGGTTGTAGCCTCTTTGTAGTTAGTGAGACTCTTTTGTAATGAGTAGTACACTCTAGGAAGTGTGCCTTCCTGCAAGTGTAGTTGTAACAAATACTTTTTGCACAAGTATCATCTGACTATGGGTAGGTTTCCCACCGTGGTTTTTCCCTTTCCTGGTGTTCCATGTATAAATCATAGTGTTATATAGTATGATTTCTTTACATTGATTATCTGGTTAATTATTAAGTTATATTGTTTACTGGTATCCATTTCTATTGTCATCTGTATGTGCTTTACCAGTACTTGATTTGTTTAAGGTTGTATTATGGATTAAAAGCTATAATATCTTAACAACTGATACCCCCCCCTCTCAGTTGTTCACCATTTATCCTAACACAAAGAGCCAACCACATAAACACCCTATTGGCATTGCATGAATATTGCATTCATGAAGCTAAGTGTTGTCATCGATGTCAATTGTAACCAGTATTGAAGTTGTATTGCAAACTAGTAGTGATGTTGTAAAGAAACCAATATTAGTAAAGCAATTTAGGAAACCGATATTGTTATGAAAGCAAAGATTAACCAGTACCCCTAACCCATTGATATGTAAAAAACCTAACCGATGAAGCTTGATTAATTGGTTGTGTTGATCTATGATCAAATGGTGACCTGAGGTGAAGATGCCACATAAGCATGATGCACGTGATGAGTTTCAAAGTGATTTTGGCATGTGAAGATAACTATTTCTTGGGAATGAGCATATGCATAGCATCAAGTGAAGAACATGTGATGAGCTACAGGATCCAATGTGCGGTGATCTAGGAGCGGTCAAAGCTGTCTTGAAAAATGTGTAGTTGATTGCTATGTAATCCAATGGTCATGATTGAACTGATATGTTTGTAATCTTTATGAGATTTGTAGGTTTTATGTTGTGTTACCAACCCATTGTATTTATATTTAAGGTCGTTGAGTTGTTTGTAATTGTGTTAGCAAGATTTCCTTAAGTGTGGTAGCATGATTGTTGCCGAACTAGGAGTGTCTGCAGAATGTTGTAAAGGCAGATAGGAGCAAAAAAGAATTTGACTAAGCAAGATAGTTCTCAGATCAACAAAAACCTTGTTATTCTCTAACCATTACAACAATTAAATCTATTGGCTTGGTGATGATTGTAATGAATGACTTCATATGTTGTCATTGATGGAACATGTACACACACATATGTTTACATTGTCTATTGGTATTACTTCTAAAGATTACTTGTTTTGCAACCAGTATTAGAAGTTTAGATTATGATGGTATCAAACCACTACTTAGTGACAACTGGTACATGGAGGAAATAACTTGACATCAACTTGAAGATCCAGTGAAGATTATCAAAGAAGCAATGGTGGACAATAGGTTTATATGTTGACAAAGATTAACTCTAACCAGTGTCGGTGTTCCAACAGGTATTTATTGATTGTGTTATGAGTTGTCACCAGTCGTGATTAGTTATCCTAGCCAAAAAAATTTGGTGGTAATTTGTGATGAGTTATGTTTGATTGTCCAGATACACCGCACCTAGGAAATTGTGATATAATTTCCAAGCTGAGATAAAATCTAGATGTCTATATAATGACATTATGTTGAACCATTTTGTGTGAAAGATGGAGATATGTTATGAGATGATTTGATGTGAAGATAGAAGTGTTAAGATGCAGAATATGTTGGTAATGCAGTTTTGAGTGCACAAAAGAGGATCTATTCAAGCAAGTTGTGCTACTTCTAGATCACACCACCTATTTTTTTCTAATCACTACAATAGTCAAATCCCCTAACCGGGCAAGCTCTAACAAGATTCATTGTACAATCCTTTAACAAGGTGATCCATTAGTTTGGATTTAGAAATCCTCTATCGAGGTTACTACTAATAGGGTACTACCTTTAACATGGTATAGCTCCTAATAGAGCTATGGGATCTTTAACAGGATTCACTCCTACCAGAGTATTTTTGTAGAGCTTAACCAGTCAGTTACCTATTACTGCAGATAGTTAACTTGTGAGTCACATCTCACCATGGTTTTTCCCATTTGGGTTTTCCACGTTGAAACACTTGTGTTATGGTGGATGCTTTACTTATTGTGGATGCATTAATATCATTTTGGATTGCATGCATGGTGTTTGATAAACTTGTTAAGTATATCTACTGGTCAATGTTTAAATTATTATTATTTTTGGTGTCATTGATTCACCCCCCCTGTCAGTGCTTTATAAGTCTATCAATTTTTATTAGAGCCTAACTTCTTTAAGGCTTAATCACTTGGAAGGAAACCCTAAATCCACCATGGGGGATATGAGATACTTTGAGATGGCTAGAATGCTTGAAGCTACCAAGGATGATCTTGAAACCCTAAGGGTCAAATTCAAAGCATCGCAAGTCAAAAGGAGAGAACTGACTGAACAAATATTGGAAATATTTGATAATAGTTCTTTAGATGAAGCTAATATTGATGCATTAGCCAAATAAGTTGAAACATTGAATGGGGTGAAGTTAAATTTGAGAAGAGAGTTAGAAGCCCTAACTATCTGCATGAGTCAAGATCAGAAGTTAGGAGGGTAGCTGAAGACCTTGTCAAAGAAAGAGATCATGAGATTGCAAAGATCAAACAAGAGAATGCAACCTTGTATGAGCATTGGCATGTTGAAAGAGAAGAGAAAGAGACTTTACAACTAGATCTTGAAATGGCATCATCCCTAAGAGAGACTCTTTCAAAACATAATGAAGATCTTACTAGAGAACTCACTGAAGCAAATGGAAAGCTGGAAAAGTTCAACAAAATTTCTACCATGCAAGATGAGCAGATCCAGTCACAAAGGATGAAAGGTGATACTTCTAGACTAGTTTTTAACACATCTAAGAAAGGAGAGTCTTCTGGTACAAAGAACAACATTCATAAGGACAAAACTGCTCCTAAGGCTAACAAGCCTACTAGTAAGAAAGTTTTAAAACCTATTTGCTTTGTTTGTCATAAACTTGGACATACTGCAAATGTGTGTAGAAACAAACCCAATGAGAATACAGGTTACAATGCAAATACTAGGTATGTATCTAAGAGATTTGAAGGTCGTTGTTTCACATGCAAAATGTATGGATACAGATTAGTTGAATGCAGATATGGAGAAAATAATCCAGTACCTCACATGAATCCAAGACCTAATGGTAACTTGATGAGAACCTATGATAACTGGGGTAATATGAATTGGCAGAGACCCTACATCAACCGATTTAGTCCATTTTAGATGGAAAAGGTAACTAATGTCATTTGCACCATTTGTAACAACTATGATCATGTGGCTATGAATTGCAAAAGAAGAACTGGAAGAGGCAATGCAAGACCTTGGAGATCATCTAGAATGGCCTGCTATCATTGTCATAAACCAAGACACATGGTGAAGTTCTATAGATCTAGAAAGAGAAAACCGGTCAATAATTCTGAAGACCAGAAAGGAAAGCAGAAGGTAAATATTAGGAAACTAGAGAAGATATGATCCGAATATGGAAAAGTAAGAGTGATGATGTACCTGCAGAAGAATCCAATCCTTCACCTAGTGTGGAGAATCCTGCACCAGTGAATTGAGCCTTTCAACAGGGCTAAGGGGAGCATAGAGGTAAATCTACTTCCGGACCTCTTGAAAGATGAGAAGTAAGAAAGTTTAAATTTTGAGTTGTTATGTGTGAAATCTTGAAATCGTTTGTCAATCGGGTTTTCAAAATTTATCAACTGGTTTTACACCTATTAAATATTGTATGCATCATTAAGCAGTGTATTAGGGTTTGTAACCATAGTGGTCAAGCATTTAATGCAGTAAGTAAAAAGGATAAAAGGAAGTTTTACTATGTTATTTTTACCCTAAATGCATTCAAAAGAAAATTATTGAGCACTTGTAGAGAAAAGAGATAATTGCTAGCTTGTTTCAGTCAAATTTGTGTCGTGATTTGCATGATTGAAGCTGATTTGAAGGTTAGTGAAGGTTGAACTAGTCTGCATTTGAGAAATCAACCAGTAACTAAGGCAGCGCATGTAATTTGAGGTATATATTTGTAAATCCCACTTTGAATCTAGTTTATCTAATATGGCTTCATCATCTAAGAAAGTAGAGAGATTAATGATCACATCAAAACCTATGGAGGTTGTGGAGTCAGAATGAATTGTGTCATATTGCTTTATCTCAAGTTCCTGATAGAGTCATTGTAAAAGGAGATTTGTCTAGCTACATTGATTGTAAATTTGAATATTTAGGATCATTGTCAATTTATTCTCAGTTGAAATCCCTTTGCAATAAGAGCGGAAAGATTCAACCTAAGTATATTAGGGTTTATGAGAAAGGATTTCATAATGCAACTTATTTTCTTGAGGATTCTGAAGAAGAACATATCGTAATTATTGTGAGTCATGTTCATGGTGAAAATATGTATTTGGAAAGGACACACACTATAACCAAAGAAGTTATCAAAGTTGTGACTAGTTTTTGGTCAACTAGTGAAGTGCCTAAACTGAGGCAAATTTATAAAGAGACAGCAACCACTTTAACCTTGTCTACCTCTGATGGGTGTGTTTTTTCAGTTAATAATATTAAAGACCCATCGGTTAAACTGGCTACTATAGTTATAGGCTACCAAATATTCTATTCCACTAGAATGAACAGTGTACCATCTACTCGAGTGCATACTGCCTATAAAATGATTGTTGAGAATGCTAATTATGAACTTTGTGAGGCCATAAGGAGTCTATTGATGTTGAATCTACAGTCAATCAAGAAGGACAACAATCAGAAGTTCAAATTTAGTCAATTGTTGATTGGTCTATTTTTCTACTTTCAACATTCTCTACTGGGAATTGGTGATATTGAGTGGTCTAAAGACCTACCGGTAACTACTCAAATCAAGAACAACATTAAAGCTGTTAAGAACACTTTTTCTACTACAATGAACAAATATTTCAATAAATTTTAGAAGAAAATGGGTATGAGGGTAAGGCTACCTGAGGATGTGGTGAAGAACTTTGCTAAGGACATCATTTTCACAGTCACCACTGATTTATGTCTAATGGAAGCTATTGAACCAAGAGAAGATGAAATGGAAGACATGAGCTATGAAGTCAATTATGACTTATTGATTGGTTATGCCAATACCTTGTTGGCATCTCCAGTGGACAAGAAGAAGAAAAGACTGGATATTGTTGAGGAGCAAACTACAAAAGCTGAAACTAGTAGTGTTCCAATTAGTAGTGATAAAGGAAAGAGGAAGAAGGCTGAGCAAGCGCCTTCCAGTGTCAAAAAGTACTAGAGTGACATGAAGTGTCCAAACTAAAAAGGAACTGACACCTCAAGTGAAAGATACAAAGTAGCCTGCAACGAAGAAGAGAGGTCGGCAACTGATTCTTCAAGCAGAATCTATTGATATTGATACTAAGGAAGAACCAAAGAAGGTAAAGTCAACTAGAAATAAGTCCAAACTAGTTGAAACTATTCCCATTAATGCTTTGTCTTACAAGCCTATTTCTAATTTTGAGAGAATGGTAAAGACATTGGAAAGGAATAGATTTGATAATTTCAAAGAGTATTTTGACTCATTTGATAAAGATCAGAAGGAACAAATTGTTCAATAGGTAATCAGTTATTTATGTCATTACAATCAATTACCGCATGATCTTGAGAAAGACATTTCTGATTCTTTATATACTATTCTTTTGAATAAATGGGAGGAAGCTATGAAGAATGAAAAATAAATTATCGATAATGTATTTTTGCAATATTTTCTTGATTTGTCAAAAGATGAGTTAATTGCATTGCTTGAAAAACACAAAGCTCTACTTTGTTTTAAGTCAAGGAGATTGAAACTACTTAGTGGGAAGGTGCAACCTGTTGAAGTTGATACACAATAGATAGCAAAGGAAATTTAGAACATGCATAAACTGATAGAGTCCCAACAGGATAATGAGCAAGATGTTGTGGACTTATCGGAAATGGATGAGGAAGAAATAGTGCAAGCTAATATTGTCTATCCTATCAAGAATATGGATGACACTACTTCCCAACTGGTAATTTTTGTTGATGATATTCATGATACAACCACTCTATCTGGAAACATCATTGTACCAGATATGCAGCCCTTGAAATTACCAATTCATAGGTTAATACAGTGAAGATACCGACAACTCAACCGAGTATGGATATTCCACCCCCACTGGTAAATGATCAGCAAATGAAACCCCAACTCCCACTAGTTTTGCAAGCTCCTTAACAGGAAACTGTTGAAGAAGTTGCTAAACAGATATCTGAATAGGAGAAGGAGAAAGAACAAAAGGAAGAGAAATTTGAGAAGGTGAAATCTACTGAACCAGAAAAGGCATTGATCAAACAATAGAATGATGATGATGATGACTCATTTTGTATCAAAGGGCCTATAAATTTTGATAATATGAGTGCATCAGAATTACTAGAATTTGCAAATGTGATGCAATCCAGAGCTCAGAAGAAGAGGCTTAAGGAACAAAGAATGGAAGCTGAAACCATTCAAAATGTTGTAGACATTTTGTCAAGCCTTCTATCGGAAACTGGTACAAGGAACTTGTCAACTCCCATTGGCAAGCTTGGCCAGTTGGTTTCTTATGCCTCTGACCAACTTAAGTCCCTTAAGGAAGTAGCGTAGACCTATGTAGAGAAGAGATACACGAAGAAGCGAGGAGAACATATCATGAAGGATATTGATATAGGGAGAATTGCCCTATCTTTGAATAAGGATCCGTTAAGAAAAGCTATTGAAACAGGAGAGAAAATTCTTGCGTTTACATCTAATGTTTCATTCTTTTATACTGATATTAATCAAAGGCATACAAAGAGCGAGAAAGAACTAGAAAGGATATGTAATGCTTACATACCTTTACAGGATTCAATCTTAGCTTTTGGAATATTTGTGGATGATTTGCAAAGCCGGTAAGATGTCTATGATTGTGAACAGGCAAAAAGACTTCGCTCCTTGAAGGAATTGAAGAATTTAGTCAGACCAAAAGTGAACATGTTACAAAAAGCATACAAGAATGTAGAAGCAATTTTGGCTACTCCAGAGATGTGTACACTTGATTCAATGGAAGAATTTTGTACCCAGGTCATGACTACAATCGAGCTCACTGAAACCTTGCTAGAGACATGGGAAAATGACTTTTCTCAATTGAAGTGTACTTTTAGTGACATTTTTCTGAGAATTGCAATGTACAATCCTTGATTCATATTTTCATGTTTTCTGTATATGCAAAATGTTGCTGCAAATTTTTGCTATAAATGTATATATTTTACTTTTTGATTTGGCATTGTTGTCAAAGGGGGAGTAGTAATATGTATGTGTGTTGTCAAAATTTTGTACATATTTAGGGGGAGCATGTACTATGATATGTGTGGCATTATTATTTTTAAGCACACTTAGTTGTATTAGTTGTACAGCTATAAAAATTTTCTAAGTGTTGCCATCAATGCCAAAGGGGGAGATTATTGGCTTGATGATGATTGTAATGAATGACTTCATATGTTATCATTGATGGAACATGTACACACACGTATGTTTACATTGTATACCGGTATTACTTCTAAAGATTACTTGTATTGCAACTGGTATTAGAATTTTATCTTATGATGGTGTCAAACCGGTACTTGGTGACAACTGGTACATGAAGGAAATAACTTGACATCAACCTGAAGATCCAGCAGAGATTATCAAAGAAGCAATGGTGGACAATTGGTTTATATGTTGACAGAGATTAACTCTAACTGGTATCAGTGTTCCAACTGATATTCATTGATTGTGTGATGAGTTATCACCGGTCATGATGAGTTATCCTAACCGACAAATTTTGGTAGTAATTTTTGATGAATTATGTTTGATTGTCCAGATACACTGCACCTAGGAAATTGTGATATAATTTCCAAGCTGACATAAAATCTAGATGTCTATATAATGACATTATGTTGAACCATTTTGTATGAGAAAAAGAGATATGTTATGAGATGATTTGATGTGAAGATAGAAGTGTTAAGATGCAAAATATGTTGGTAATGCAGTTTTGAGCTCACAAAAGAGGATCTATTCAAACAAGTTGTGCTACTTCTAGATCACACCACCTATTGTTTTCTAATCACTACAACAGTCAAATCCCCTAACCGGGTAAGCTCTAACAAGCTTCATTGTACAAATCCTTTAACAAGGTGATCCATTAGTTTGGATTCAGAAATCCTCTACCGAGGTTACTCCTAACAGGGTACTACCTTTAATAATGTATAGCTCCTAAGAAAGATTTTGGATCTTTAACAAGATTCCCTCCTAGCAAAACATTTTTGGAGACCTTAACCGGTCAGTTGCCTATAACTATAGATAGTTAACTTGTGAGTCCCATCTCAACGTGGTTTTTCCAATTTGGGTTTTCCATGTATAAACACTTGTGTTATGGTGGATGTTTTACTTATTGTGGATGCATTAATATCATTTTGGATTGCATGCATAGTGTTTGATAAACTTGTTAAGTATATCTACCGGTCAATGTTTAAAGTAGTATTGATTTTGGTGTCACTAATTTACCCCCCCCCCTCTCGGTGCTTTATAACTCTATCAAAATCCCCTAACTGGGTAATATTTAACATGCTTGGTGTCGTTTAAATCCTCTAACCAGGTGATCCATTAGCTTGGATTTGAAATCCTCTATCAAGGTTACTCCTAACAGGGTATTGCCTTTAATAGGTTATTGTAGTCAACCCCTTAACTGGGTGGTACCTAATGAGATCTATTCTTAATAGGACATTATTGTATAAGCTTCTAACAAGGCTTGGCTCCTAATAGGGAAAACTTCAGAAGAGTTCAGAATACTTGTGGGTATTCATCCCCATCGCGATTTTTCCCCTTTGGGTTTCCACATGAAAAATCATTGTTTCAAGTGGTGAATGATTTTGTGGATATATTTTTGATATGGTTGACATGTTAACTGGTAAATCCACATATATATGATTAGATGACCAAAAGTGATATGAAATGAGCTATTACTGATGTTAGTGAAGTGGTTTAATATATTTGTTACACTATATTATTTATGTTTTGGTAAACCAGTAAAGTTTGACAGTGTAGTTATATTTTTTTGTTACACTGTCTAAATAGGTTATTTTAGCAAGTTGTTTCTGAGTTGGGATTAAGTTTGGTGAAATTTTAGTTTTTTTTCTATCTACTAATTTACCCCCCCTCTCAGTAGTTGATTGGATCCTTATTATTTCATCATATTATCAATTGGTATCAGAGCATTTCAGGTCTTCTTGTGTCTAAGCCTAATAGATTGAGGAAAAGATCTAGGAGAACATGATGAAGAAAGAAGGTCTAAAATTCAATAGGGAAAACTATAGAATATGGAGTGATAGGATGAAGATCTATATCAAGAGATTAGGAAGTCAATATTGGGAACATTTTGTTACTAAATATAACTTGCCTAGTGGGATTTTGTTAGATGATCAAAAGAAGGAGCAATGGGAGAATAATCAAGCACTAGAGGCTATTATTAGTTCCTTGTCTGATTTAGAATCTGCTGATGTCCATGGATTGGAGATTGCATTCAAAGTGTGGAAGAAACTGGAAGATATCTATAGCGGTGATGATCATGTTAAGATTGCCAAAGAAGAGAGTTTGAAAGGTAAATTTGATGATATGTGGATGGTTGAAGGAGAGAACATTCAATAGTATGGTCAAAGGATCAAGGAGATAGTCAGAGAGATAAAAAGTTTTGGTGGTACAGTGGAGGATACCACAGTGGTTAGCAAGGTGTTAAGAACTCTTCTACCTGTCTATGCTATCCGAGTTGTAGCCATTCAAGAACTCAAGCCTATTGATAAATCAAAGGTAACTCTTGACTCCATTGGTAAGTTAGCTGAATTTGAATTAAATGGTTTTGATGGAAGTGTTCAGAGATTAGAATCTACATTTAGAGCCTCAGTTTCAAACCCACCGGTAAGGAGAAGTAGAGAAGCTAGTTACAGTCATGAGTCTAGATCCAACATAGAGGTTGATGTTAAAAATAGCCTGATTGAGCTTGAAGCATTATTAGCCAAGTGGTTACCCAGAGGTACTGGTAAGTACAAAAGTAAATTACCTTTGAAGTGTTTTGCATGTAACCAGACTGGACATATTGCTGCTAACTATCCTAATGGAGATAATGAGCAAAAATGTGAGAAGTATAAGAAGTACAAAGGCAAAAGTAAAAGAGATTGTCTCATTGCAGTGGATGGAGGAATTAAAAATGATGAATCTGAAGAAGATGCAAGTGAGGATATTGTCTTTATTGTTATTAAAGAAGAGACATCAGATCAAAAGGCATTAGTCTCTCGCATGGATAGTTTAGATGATTGGATTATAAACAGTGGTTTTTCACACCACATGACCGGTGACTGGAGTAAGTTTCTTACTTTGAAGGAATTTGATGGAGGTGTTGTGAGATTTAGGAATGATTCACCGTCCATGGTAAAAGGAAAAGGAACCATCTCTTTGAATGGTAAGAGTAGTGAAGATGATGTCTATTGGGTTGAAGGTCTAAAACACAATCTTTTGAGTGTTGCTCAACTCAATGACAAAAGTTACCCCCTAGAATTGAATAATGGAGTCTACAAGATTTATGGAAGCAAAGGTGAGCTGATTACAACCGACAAACAGACCAGAGGTAAATTGTTTCATTTAAGTTCTAAAATCAACAATTGTTCAATTGCAAAAGTAGAAGATAGTTGGCTTTGGCATCAGAGATTTTGTCATGTAAATTTTGATAACATTGTAGAAGATAGTAAGTCCAAATCTATAACGGGGTTTTCCATAGTTGGACAAACCGGTGAATGCTTTGTGCAAGGAAAGTCAATTAGGGAAGATGACATCCTCAACCTTCAAGAGAAAAGATTTCTCAGCAGAACATTTGCTAGATTTAGTACATATCAACCTTTGTGGACCAATGAGGACTCAGAGTATTCAAGGTGATCAGTATTTCATGATTTTTACTGATGATTGCTCAAGAATGATGTGGGTCACATTCTTGAAGGACAAAACAAAATCCTTTATCAATTTTAAGGCATTCAAAGCCTTAGTTGAAAAAGAAAGTGGGAGAAAGATTAAGTGCTTAAAAAATGATCAAGGTGGTGAATTTACTTCGGAGGAATTCACTAGATACTGTGAAGACAATGGAATTAAGAGGCAACTTTCTGCACCTAGGACACCACAACAAAATGGTATTGCAAAAAGAAACAACCGATCAGTTGTTGAAGTTGCTAGGACTATACTAATACAAGGAGGTGTAGCTAAGATATTTTGGAGAGAAGCTATCAGCACAACTGTCTACACAATGAATCGAATACTGGTTAAAAGAGGTAAGGATAAAACTCCTTATGAATACTAGTATGGTAGATCACCTAATGTTAGTTTAAGATTTTTGGTAGAAAATGTTTTATCAAGAGAGGTGACTATGTTGGTAAGTTTCATGCTAAGAGTGATGAAGGCATATTTCTTGGTTACTCCACTAAGAGAAAAGTCTACAAATGTTACAACAACTAGACAAATAAGATAATTGAAAGTGCTCATGTCCGAGTGGATGAGTTTCCTAAAGATTCAAGAGAAATCAGTAAGGAGAAGGAGGAAGATGAATCTTACATTTTTTTTTTGGAACCAGAACTGGTGAAGCTAGAAGTTGGTGAATAGAATAGAGAATCCTGAGCTCAACCGAAACAGGGAGGTCCTATAGAAGAAGAAGAAATTGAAGAAGAAGAAAGTAAAGAAGAAGAAAGTGAAGAAGAAGAAGAACCTGGAAATCAAGAACATGTCATTCCAAGGTAAGACTCAATCATAGCCCTAATCAAATTATTGGAGACATGAATGTAGGTGTGCTAACAAGAACAAGACTTAGAGAGAACACTTGTATTATTTCCACCATTGATCCTAGAACTTCAAAAGAAGCATTTGGAGATGAAGACTAGATCAAGGCAATGGAAGAAGAACTTGACCAAATAGAAAATAAAAATACATGGTCATTGGTACCCAAACCAGAGAACAAAAATGTAATAGGTACAAAATGGGTATTCAAGAGTAAACTGAATGAAGATGGAGTAGTGGTCAGAAATAAAGCCAGACTGATATGCAAAGGATATGCACAAGAAGAAGGTGAAGACTATGGTGAGACATTTGCACCAGTTGCAAGATTGGAAGGAGTTAGGACTCTACTTGCATTTTTAGAATATAGAGGATACAAAGTATATCAGATGGATATGAAGTCAGCATTCCTAAATAGAATATTGGAAGAGGAAGTCTACATTGAACAACTATTTGGTTATGCTCTAACTGTAGAAAAAGACATGGTGTGCAAATTACATAAAGAATTATATGGATTGAAGCAAGCACCTAGAGCATGGTATAAAAGATTGCACTCACACTTGTTGAAGATAGGTTTTTAGAGAACCAATGAAGACATTAACATATATCTCAAGTCAAATGGTGATAAGATACTAGTATGTGAGGTATTTGTTGATGATATCATTTTTGGAGGAAATGATGATATGTGCCATGGTTTTGCTGATGAGATGAAGAATGAGTTTCAAATGGCACTGGAAGGTGAGACAAAATTCTTCATAGGTCTGCAAATCCAATAGATGAAGGAAGGTATTTTCATCACATAGTCCAAATATGTGAAATAAGTATTGAAGACTTTTAGAATGGGAGACTGTAAACAAGTTGGAACACTAATGGTTATAGGCTGTAAATTGTCTAAGGAGGATGATTCTGCATCAATGGATGAAAAGGAATATAGGTCAATGATAGGTAAACTACATTATGTTGTCCATAATAGACTGAACATTCCTCATGCAGTAGGATTGGTTGCCAGATTTTAGAAGAGCCCAAAGGAGACACACATGGTAGCAACTAAAAGAATTTTCAGATATTTGAAAGGCACAATTGATTATGGATTATGGTATGTATATGCAGGAAATTTTGATTTGAAAGTTTATATAGATGTAGATTGGGCAGGAAATCTTGATGATAGGAAGAGTACAACTGGAGGAGAATTTTTTCTTAAAGGAAGACTAGTGTCTTGGAGAGACAAGAAAAAAAGTTGTATATCATAGTTAGCTACAAAAGTTGAATATGTTGCAACGCATATGAATTGTACCCAAGCAATCTAGATGACAACACATTTTGGAAGGTTTCAAGTTGAAGATTTCAGAACCAGTAAGGATTTTCTGTGATAACACCAGTGCAATAAATATTTCTAAGAACCTAGTGTTGCATGCTAGGACAAAGAATATTGAGCTGAAGTATCATATCTTGAGAGAGAAAGTGCAAAGTAAAGATGTGTCATTGGAGCATGTATCTACTAAGGAACAACTAGTGGATATCTTTACTAAACCTCTACCTAAGGCTACATCTGAGTACCTTAGAGGTAAGTTAGGGGTTGTACCCCTACATGAAGTCAATTAAGCTGATGGGGAAGACATCAGTCCCAGAGATTATTGAAAATCTTGAAGAAGGATTGGTGTAGAGTGGAGTTACTCCATAGGGGGAGCAACAAGTTATAGATCATTGTTGCAAGTCAGTGAAGCATGGAATGGTTAACTAGCTGATATTGGTATTCACTTTGGCATTCCTGTCAAAGGGAGAGAAGAACTATATATGATTGAATAGCCAGTTACCAGCTGAAGACATGGAGACACATTTGAAGGAGAGTACATGGAAAAATGTAAACCAGGATTCCTATACCTATGTATGTTCTTTGCTCTCAATCATCACAATCTAAGGGTATTGATATTTGTATTGCCATCAATGCCAAAGGGGGAGTATGTTGGCATTGCATGAAGATTGCATTGATGAAGCTAAATGTTGTCATTAATGTCAATTGTAACCCATATTGAAGTTGTATTGCAAATCGGTAGTGATGTTGTAAAGCAACCAATATTGGTAAAGCAGTGTAGGGAACCGGTATTGTTATTAAAGCAGTGATCAACTGGTAACCCTAACCCATTGATATGTAGAACCCTAATTGATGAAGCTTGATGAATCGATTGTGTTGATCTATGATAAAATGGTGATCAAAGATGGAGATTCCATGTAAGCATGATGCACTTGATGAGTTTCAAAGTGATTTTGGTGCATGAAGATAACCATTTATCCTGGGAATGAGCAGATGCATAGCATGAAGTGAAGAACGCATGATGAGCTACAGTATCCAATGTGTGGTGATCCAGGAGTGATTGAAGTTGTCTTGAACAATTTATAGTTGATTGCTATGTAATCCAATGGTCATGACTGAACTAATATGTTTGTAATCTCTATGAGATTTGTAAGTTTTGTGTTGTGTTATCGACCTATTGTATTTGTATTTAAGGTCGATGAGTTGTTTGTAATTGTGTTGACAAATTTGGTTAAGTGTGGTAGTGTGATTGTTTCCGAACTAGAAGGAGTGTTTGTAGAATGTTGTAAAGGTAGATAGGAGCAAAAAAGGATCTGACTAAGCAAGATAGTGTTATTACCAGATCAACAAAAACCATGTTGTTCTCTAACCATTACAACAGTTAAATCCCCTAACTGGGTAAACTTTAACAAGCTTGGTGTTGTTTAAATCCTCTAACCAGGTGATCCATTAGCTTGCATTTGAAATCCTCTATCGAGGTTACTCCTAACAAGGTATTTCCTTTAATGGGGTATTGTAGTCAATCCCTTAACTAGGTGGTCCCTAACCAGATTTGTTCTTAACAGGCCATTATTATATAAGCTTCTAACAAGGCTTGGCTCCTAACAAGGCAAACTTTAGAAGAGTTCAGAATACTTGTGGGTATTCATCCCCACTGTGGTTTTTCCCATTTGGGTTTCCACGTGAAAAATCATTGTGTCAAGTGGTGAATGATTTTGTGGATATGTTTTTGCTATGGTTGACATGTTAACTAGTATATCCACTTAGATATGATTAGATTACCAGCAATGATCTAAAATGAGCTATTACTGATGTTAGTGAAGTGGTTTAATGGTTTGATTAAATGGTTTATGAGTATCAGATCTATTACATTGTATTATTGATGTTTTGGTAAACCAGTAAAGTTTGACAATTCAATTATAGTTTTTGTTACACTATCTAAACCAGATAGTTTAGCAAGTTTTTTCTGAATTGGGATTAAGTTTGGTGAAAGCTTATTTTGTTTTCTATCTATTGATTCACCCCCCTCCCCTCTTAGTAGTTGACCAGATGCTTATTGTTTCATATTATCAAACCCTAGTTCTACAATTAAAATCCACCATACACCAATCAAGAACCTAAAATATGTAAAACACATAAAATATAAAAGATTATATCATTCAAATGCTTAGTAGGGTTCAATCTCCATTGATATTTCTTTGATATGGTTGCTCTCAGATTTTCTATGGTGCAAAAGAGCTCAACAAAGAATGAATTATGGTTGTGTAGACTCTTGCATGATTGATTGCTATGGAAGGTTGCATGAGAATTGATTTGCTTGTTAGGGGTTGACAAGGATGAAAAGATTGTTGGAATCAAGAAAGACTGAGAAGGTGGGGTGAATCAGTGTTCTACTGGTAAATAAACTTTCAAACTTATCTTTAGACCACCAGAAGTAAATGCAAGAAAGTAAAGTATAGAAACACAAGATAGTCAGCCACAAACACATAACACCAAGATTTTTACGTGGAAACCACCAAAAGAGAAAAACCATGCTGGGATCGGAACCCACAATATTCATATATTGTGATCAGGAGTACATAAATATTACATGAGGGGAATGCACTTGCATTCAGGCACACTGCCTAGAACCAAAGGTTCAATTACAATAAGGGCTACAACCCTAGAAGGCTCACTGCCTTACAAATCACTTACACTGATAACTACAATGTTTGAACTTGAAAATAACATCAAACAATGCCTGGATGAGTTATAGTTAAGTACATAACATCTAACTATACCACCTTTACAACTCTATCATTTTTTGCTCCTTAGTCAGCTACTAGATCAAGAATGTGCATGTGAAACTACACCAAAATGGTTTCTCGGTCTCAACTCACTCATTCTGTCATCCAAAAAGATCTTCTACACCACTCTTATATATCCACAACCATAAAATAAAAAGTTCATGAAGTCGGCTAGCACAATATGCAATGTAACATGTAACCGGGTGTTGGATTAGACCAGATCATAAAACATATGTGGATCCATCAAATCATGTCAACATAACTTCCACAAGTTGGCCCTATCATCCCATGTAGAAATTGCACCACCACAATCATCGAAAAGCTTCCGGACCAAAAAATGCTCTGCTAATCTTGAAATACTGGAGATAGATTACCGGATCACTTTCTCCATCGGTTACCAAAAATCATGACTACTAGATATGATTTCCAAGAAGAGTTTCCATCAATGAAAACCTTGATCCATTACCCATGCACTAAAATCCACCGAATGAGTGTCAATTGCCAACAATCTCCCCCTTTGGCATTGATGGCAACACTCATGAAAAATTACTGTGTTGAAATCTATACATTGGATCAAAATTTCTAAGGCTCTCCCTTAGATCAAACACTCAAAAACCTATATCAACCCAAAAAAATTCATCCTTCTATACATTTTTCACTCTACTCTCCCCCTTTGAAAGCAATGCTAAAGATGGGGTGCTCCTCAAAAACTTATGTACAAGAGTGTATATTGGATATACTATACATTCTTGAAGATATCTGAAAAAATGGTCTTCAAAAATCCTAGGTGAGTATCCCACCCACTCTTCAAGTTATCCAAAACTGTGATGAATGCATTGAAAACATAGGCATATATCTCTACATCCTTCAATTTAGATGAAACTGGTTGAGCCATTGTCTTCAAATAATCAACTTTATTGCTCAACATGGTGTCCATCTGGGGAGCAACAAGGTTCCAAAGTTCACCTACTCTCCTCAGAATTCTCTCTTTTTTCTAAATTTAGGCTCGAGATCTGATCAGTAAGAGCCATCACCTAACCTTCAATACTGTTAGTAGGTGCAACATTAGAGTCAAATGATTGGGATATGTTGTCAAGTTTGCCTTGGCAAACACTGATCTGCTTGTCAATATCTAAAGTTAATTTGGATAGTGAAAGGCATGACTTACATATCTTTTCTCCTTCACTCAGTGCTTCTGAAATAGTCTACAGTGCTTTATTTAATTTGACACTGTCATCCTCAAAAAATTTCCGAAAGGTCTTCATTCTCACCTCCTTGAATCTATACAATACCTTCTTGGTGTTTGCCTTCTCCAGTGATTCAAAATTGGTACTGATGTTGTTGATCAACTATGAGAGCTTACCGGAGGGGTTGGAGTTTGGATCTATCTATACTTCTGGTACCATCTTCTACATAATACCTACAAACATCTCAATTCACTTCTTGTCCTCATTCTCTGATTTTACTAAGTCTTCACTAGCTTGAGCCTCGACTGTTGCAACTACCATTAGCCTTTATGTCAAGGACATTTGTCCAATGTCAATAGGTTTATAAAAATTAAAAGAAATCTATGGGAGAATTCTTTTCCCTTTGTCCTTAGGAGTGTCAATTGTTGTGACTACCTAGATATTGTCAGTTTTCTGCTCTCCCTTTTCTTATACCATATCTTGTGCTTTATCTTTCTTTGCCTCTTCTCTAGCCTTTGCACCAGTGTTGCCACTTGGTGCACTAACATCCTTAGGAGTCTCTTGAGCCTCTTCACCTTTCATCTCCACTAGCTTCAGATGATCAACTATTTGATTTTAATTTTTTGTTGTCTCAAGAGCCGAAAGGGCCTAGTCTACCAGATGAGAGGTCTCATCCTTCTAAGATTCGTCTTCATTGATTGGCACCCAATTGATCTTTAGAAACTATTTCCATATCTTTTTTGTTTCTTTTGTCACTTCTTCAACTCTTCCAACCATAAGCCTATTTACTCTGGTTTTGCTTCTAAATTATTTCCTGTTGGCCAGCTCCATAAGTCTACCAACCTCTTCTTGGGATATGCAAGCACTGGAGTTGATCAATTCTCTCTCTTTCATTTATTTGTCTAATCTTCTTGTTGTTAGTCTCCTAGCATCAAGATTATTATACAACTCTATGGGAATACTATGTTCTAGCTTGATTAGTGACTTGCCAAAGTTATGTAGATGCAATACAACAACTTTCTCAACTTCCCTCTACTCATTCTTATCAGAACTATCATAACAATCACTAATATTATTAAGATTACCATCCTTGAGAATTTCATCAGTCAGCTCTTTTGTAGTTAATTGAAGAATGATTGTGTATTTACATTCAACCTTGTCAGTTTCAAGGTCCTTATCAAATTATGTTCCTACCCTTCTTCCTCTTTTAGGCCTACCGATTAGAGAGGGTTCTGATTTTGTCTTCTTGCTTTTCTCACCACCGAATAGAAGTTTCTTGATTATTTTGACAAATTCACCTTTCTTCTTTTCTTTCTCTGCTTCCTCATCTAACTCTTTCTTAGAAGCGATAGGGGATACAGATACATAAGTTCTCTTTGGTTTCTCCTTTTTCTTCAACACTCCTTTCTTGGATGAGCTTTGTGTTGTAGATGACTTCACCAGAGTAGAGGAAGACTTAGTCTCCATAGGATTTTCTTGGGAGGGAACTGGCTCAGTCTTAGACTTCTTAGATTCCTTCTAATATTTCTCCTTAGCCTTCTTGATGGCTTCTTTGGTGAAACTCATCTGCTCCACTACTCCCTCTGCCATCTTTGTTACTTTTCTCTTCCTTTCTAGTTGTGTGAATTTCTTCTGCAATTCCATGTGTTTCTCCTTGAAAGTGCCAAATTTTTCTTCTTGTGGGTCTATTGGTTTACTCAAAAGGTGTTGAGAATAAGCTTCAATAGTTTGAGAATCTACCTCATAACCCATTGATATTATCCACACTGTTCTAGGCTCTATTGCCTCCATATGGCACTGATCTTTATCCATCATGAAATAGATAGTTTCAAAATATTTTTCAACCACTTCCTTAGGGATTCTTATTTTGTTCTTCATTCTGCCTTGGAAGGTTTTAAAGAACTCCACAGGATAGTTGTTCGATTTTCTCTATTACCTAGTCTCTGTAGACCTTGTTTGATCTGAGTTTCCATTGGTAAGTCATAAGCCATTAGACTCTGCCTGTTCCAGGGATCTCATTCATGAAGTACAATGTAGGGCAAGTAATCAGAGTACCAAATTTGAATACATTCTTCTTGTCAATTTTGATTTTCTTTATCTTGCTCAGGAGCTCTTCAAGAAGAACTGAACACAAATCATATTGCATATCTTCTTTTACCATTTGATAGGCTGCATAAATTGCAGTATCAGAGATCAAATTCAATATTATAGATTGGTAAACTTTATAGCTAATGATTATGGATGGAAATCTCACATCATGCTCCAAGATATCATCAATTGTCATTGATCTATTATCAAATTGAGCACCGGTTAACTTTTTAATACTAGGGTTCATTACCTTCTTGAAATTAGGTTTGTCACTGGTTTGATTAAGGAAAGTGATTGCATGGATGGCCTTCTTGGTTATCTTGTAAGGTTTTTCCAACCATATGAATTCATCGTGGACATGCCTCAAAAAGTACCTTACCCATTCATCCTCGTTGAATGATGGAAAGTGAACAAACTATGTAAAACCTTTCCTCTGCAACTATGCATATTCTATCTTGGGATTCCCAACTTCATCCATTATCCACTTATTATACAAGGTTAGGATGTCCTTATTTTTGGTTTCATCAATTGAATAGTGAATATATGCCCTCACATCATCAACATGCAAAACTTCATAAGGAATAGACAAAAAAGAACTATTGGGATCATCCTCAATAGATTTAAATGGGTGTCTCTTGAATTGTGGTCTTTCTCTTTCAGATAATTCTACTACCAAGAGTGTATCAACAGAAGAAGAAGATGCCATTTCAATAAATTTAGGGTTCAAACACTTTGATAAATACCTTTTTCTTCTTTCAGATGCATAAGAATTCCTTATTGGATCACCTCAAGCTTTCTGATTGCCTTGAAATCTAGTTCATCTCACTTTGCAACTTCAAGTCTTTGTTTGCAATGTGAGAAATGATTCATATTTTTCCCCTTTTAACTTCGCAAACCCTTATTTTAGGTTGACATAAATGCATTGATAAGGTTCAACCAGATGTCATGTTCAACATACTCCAATCAATCGAATGTCAATATTGACATGAAGAATTATAGATAATCATCTCCAAGCATCTTCAATCAACCTTGATAGATCATAGATATCTCCAGGGGGTTCTACAATATTTTGCATGATAATGCCACCCCCTAAGACCAAAATCCGTAGTTAGCGGATGAAGATCCTGCACCAAATTTGAGTGCAGATCCACTATCTGTCTTGGATTCATCTTTTTTGACCCACATCTTCTTATGCTTATTCCTGATCTCTTCTACCTTATCTTTTCCTTTCTCATCTGGTTTCCCTTTTTTTATCGGATCATTGTTCTTTCTTCTGCAATACTTTGCAATGTGACCCATTTTGTTGCAAGCACAACAAACAACATTTCTTGGCATAGGTATGAAATTCATCTGATTTGGTCTCATCTTGCATTGGTTAGAGATATGTCCAAACATCCCACAATCATAACATCTCTTATACTAAAAAATTTTCATGATTGCTCTGCACATGTTTAACTTGTGACCAAAATTATTGCATATGAAACACTGACTGGTAATGATAGGACCATTATTTATATTTTTCATTCCATTATTCATCCTACTTCTACATTGATTTTCCATATGACCAAATTTATTGCAAGTAAAATATCTATCATTGAATTTATGGGCATTAGGTTGTCTTACTGGAGGATTCTTTCTCTTCTTATGATTAGGTTTTATATTGCCTTGACTAGATCCAGCGGATTCTCCCTTTTCAAATCCAAGTCTTTTCATGTCTTTCCCATGTCTCTGACTTTCTAGCATCTCATCAAGCCTTGCTGAGATGGCATTGAATTTGTTTTTGTATTCATTTGTAGTAGCAAGTTCATCTCTTAGGGTAATAATCTCTCTTTCAAGTTCTTGACCATTATTCCTTGATTGTGTCAACTCAAGCTTCGACTGATCATTCTCATAGGTAATCCTGAAGCATTCATCCACTCTATCCTTCAAAGATTGAATCAAACCTTCTTCATTCTTCTTTCAGTCTTCAATCTCCTTAGTAAACTTCATCACGATAGATTGCATCTCATTTTTCAATAAAACATTCTCTCTAGGAATTTTGTCAAATTCATTAGCTTTGTCTTGATTATCCATGCTTTATTCTTCTTTCTCCTTAAGCTTGTCTATCAGGTATTTCCTCTTGTCTCTTGAAGTGTTCTCTTGATCTTTCAAATCCTTAATGAAATATTCATTTGTATTTAGGTTTCTCTTTAAGGAACTTATCTCATTTATTGTTGTATCAAGATCCTCAAGTGCCACACAAAGTTGTCTCTGTAAACCAAAATCCATTGATTCAATATCCCAGACCTTCCTCAAGTGATTAGGCTTCCTCAGAGGAACTAGGCTCTGATACCAATTGTTGGAATCAAGGAACACTAAGAGCGGGGGGTGAATTAGTGTTCTACTAGTAAAAATATTTTGAAACTTATCCTTAGACCACCAGAAGCAAATGAAAGAAAGTAAATTGTAGAAACACAAGATAATCAGTCGCAAAAACATAACAACAATATTTTTACGTAGAAACCCACAAAGGGAAAAACCACGGTAGGATTGGAACCCACAATATTCATATACAGTGATTAGGAGTACATAGATATTACATGAGGGCAATGCACTTACATTCAGGCACACTGCCTAGGACCAAAGGTTCAATTACAATAAGGCCTACAACCTTGGAAGGCTCACTACCTTATAAATGACTTACAATGATAACTACAATATTTGAACTCTAAAAAAGCATCAAACAATGCCTGGATGAGCTCTGATTAAGTGCATAACATTTGATTGTACCACCTCTTCAAATTTGTCCTATTCTTCTTCTTAGTTAGCTACTGGATCAAGAATACGCATGTCAAACTATGACAAAATGGTTTCTTGATCTTAACTCACTTATTCCATCTATAGCATCATAAAATTATGACCTTGTAGTTTTCCACTGCATTTGGGTCTTCACACTAGCAAACGAATCCCTAAGCCTGACTGGAGACCCGAGACATGCTCATACCACCCAAAATTTGCATTTTTGTGCACCCCGCACTACCTGCTCTCACTTCCTATCCTAAATTAGGGTAGAATAGGGGTGTGGCAGCCCTGTCCCCCTAGGACAGGGACGTGGCACTCCTATCCTCCTAGGACAAGGGTGTGGCACCCCTGTCCTTGCACTATTTTGGGCCCCCTTCATTCAAATTGTGCATTGGTCTTGTTAATCATGAGCAGGAAAATGTTTTCCTATGTCAGCCTAAGATGGAATTGTTGGCCATTTGGAGGAATTGATTATGTGTTGCATTGATGTTTTGTCATTGATGTCAACACTAGTTATTTTGGCTTCTTTATCAGTATCCTTCTGATCCTAGTAGGCTATTTGGTTTCTAGTTGGATTGGATCAATATGCTCTGATATGTTTGGGTTATGGAATTGGCTTATTCATGCTACTTAGATTCATGTTCAGTCAGTTGGTTTTTGATTTGGTGATCGGATGCTATCTTGTTTGCTAGAAAGCTTGGTTTGTTGTTCTAGCGAGGGTTTCACCTGCATAGCTTTGTTGAAGATATTTGATGATATGCATAAGTGGTATTGGTGCGGCTTCTGGTGGAGATTCGGGATGCTGATGGTGATCATGTTCGAGACTTAGTTGATTAGGATTATTGCTTTGGCATGTGTGGACCTATATTAGGTCCCGATATTATCTAGGTTATGGACCACCTTAATGTAACGTGTGGATTGGACTTCTCGATGTGTTTCTGGGGTGTCTTATGGGTTGGATATTATTTGTTTAGTCTATGTCTAACCTTATTGTTTATGGTCGAGGGTTTGTATATATATGATGTAAGATCTCAGTATAGATCATATAGGAAGGAATATAGAAATGTAATGAGATAATAATGTAATAATCATTCAGGTAGAGGATTTGGTCAATCATTGGTGATTGAGTCGGGTTTATTTAAGAGGATTTAGTCCTCCAGTATTGAGCTTAACCGAAACTATATTCAGGCATAGGAGATGCTCTCTTTGCAGGTCATTCCTTCTTTCGGATTGTAGTCTAGATTTATATGTAGTCAGTGAGACTCCTTTTGCGATGAGCAGTGCGCTCTAGGCTATTGGCCTTCCTGCAAGTGCAGGCCCCTCAATTGCAATTCACATACTTACTATAGAAGTATTATCTAACTGTGGGTAGGCTTCCCACCATGGTTCTCCCTTTTACCAGGTTTTCCACGTATAAATCCCAGTGTCATGTGGATGGTATTTATTCTCTGATTATTTTTAATGCTTAATTGGTTTATCTGCTATTTTGGTATTTGGTTTATGCATTTTGTTATTGATCTTTTGGGTTTCGGTATTAAAGTTTTAATTTCTAAATGTTCCGGTAATTTGTGACAACTGATTCAGCCCCCCCTCTCAGTTGTCTTCCGGTTATTTGAACTGTCCAACAATTGGTATCAGAGCTCTGGTCCTCTATGTAGAACCTTAACTGCTTGAGGAAGATCCTATGGCGACTAACAGTTCAAGTTGATCTAGCTCATCTGGAGATATCTTTCAAAGAGATATTCCTAGGCTTGATGGAACAAATCATAGAGTTTGGAAGATTTAGATGGAGACTCATTTGAGATGTCTTGGCAAGGAGATTTGGGAGATCACAAAGAATGGTGTTACACCTCATGATTCGACATCTGGTAACCTTCTTTCAACAAACTTGGATAAGGAGCTTGTGAATGATTGTAGAGAAAGAGAAGCCCTCTTGTGCACACTTTCTGATCAGCAAATAATGGGATTAACTAACAAATCATTTGCAAAGGCTATTTGGGACAAGCTGCAGACTCTTAATGAAGGTGACCATACTATGAAGATTGCTAAACTTGATGGTTACCAGGTAAGATATGAAAAATTAAAGATGGAAGAAGTTGAAAGGATTACTACATTCATGGAAAGTGTAAATGATATTGTTATGGTAATTCAATATTGTGGTGGAACTCTGAGTGAAGATGAAATTATTTCTAAAGTTCTAAGAGCTTTACCACTGACTTACAAAATGAAGGCTACTACAATTAATTAATTGAGAATAATGGATAATACTTCTGTCAATAGAGATACCTTGGTTGGGAAATTATCTGCTTTTGAGCTTGAAGAATTTGGACCTTCTGAAGCTATGAAGTCTGAACCTGCTTTTCATGCATTGGCATCATCAATTGGCAGCAAAGATTGGAGATCTTTATATGCAAAGGAATTAGATGATATGAAAAGAGAAGATGAATAGTTTGAGTAACTTGAAGCCCTATTTGCTAGAAGAGTACCTAAAGGACCAGTAGGAAGTAAGTATGAAGGAAAAAAACCTTTTAAATGTTTTGCATGTAATAAGATTGGTCATTTTGGATCTAGATGTCTTGAAAGGATTTCAATATTTGAAGAGAAAGATAGAAGATATTTTAAGCCTAACCCTGGATATCAGAACAAGTATAAGTACAGGAAAAATAGAGATAAATCAAGCTACATAGAGGATGAGGAACGTGTGACTAATTCTAATGATGAACTGGCACAAGAATCTGCTAGTGGTTCCGGCAATGGGAAGGAATATGTTCTGGCACTGGAAGAGAATGTACCCAAAGCGAAGGCATTGGTTTCTAAAATTGAAGATAAGGATGATTGGGTAATTGACAGTGGATGTTCACATCGTATGATTGGAGATAAAAGGAAGTTTTGTATCTTTGCAAGAATGTGATGGCGTTCTAGTTAGATTTGGAGATTACAAAGCATGTATGATCAAGGGAAAAGGAACTATATCATTGGATGGTAAGAAAAATACTGATAATGTTTATTATGTTGAAGGTTTAAGGCATAATATTTTGAGTGTAGGACAATTGGTGGATAAGGGATTTCAATTATAGTTCAAGGATGGAAAATGCAAAATCATTAATAGATCTAGTTTGGAGATTGCAATCAATACACAGACAAAAGGTAATATATTTCATTTGAATTCTAGTGAGAAGACATGTTTGATTGAAAACATTGATGAGAGTTGGCTATGGTATAAAAGTCTATGTCATGTGAATTTTGATTGTATTGTGAAGATCAGTTCAACTAAGACAGTTAGAGATATACCTAAGATTGTAAAGCCCTATAATCCAGTATGTAAAGAATGTCAAATGAGAAAATAGTTCAGATGCTCTTTTAAGAGTATACAAGACAAATCTAATGATGTTCTTGATCTTATTCATACAAATTTGTGTGGTCCTGCTAGAGTTAAACATTTTCAAGTTGATAGATATTTTATGATAATCATTGATGATTATTCTAGAATGACGTGGGTTACTTTTTTGATGGATAAATCTGAGGCTTTTGAAAAGTTTAAAATCTTTTAAGGCTAAAGTTGAGATAGATACATGATTGACAATTAAATTTTTAAGGTCAGATCATGGTGGAGAATTCACATCCGGTGAATTTAATAACTTTTGTGAGAATCATGGTACAAAGAGACAATTTTTCTACTGCTAGACACCTCAGTAGAATGGAGTTGTGGAAAGGAAGAACAAAACTATCTTGGATGCTGGTAGAAAAATGATGATGGAAGCTATTCTACCTCATATCTACTGGAAAGAAACAATGAGAACATTAGTTTATACATTCAATAGAGTACATATCAAAGGAGAAACCAGTAAGACACCTTATGAATTATGGTTTGCCAATACACCTACAGTAGAGTATTTCAGAATCTTTGGTAGTAAATGTTATATTAGGAGAGATGATATTTTTGGAAAATTTGATCCTAGATGTGATGAAGGAATTTTTCTTGGTTATTCTAATAAAAGCAAAGCATATAGATGTTATAACAAGAGATTGCAGAGAATTGTGGAGAGTGCTAATGTCAAAGTGGATGAGCTGAATAGAAGTCAAATAAGAGATTATGAGCAAGAACCGATAGTGGAAATGATCATAACTAAACCGATAGCACCTCTATTGGAATAGAGTGTTGAACCAGTTACTCTGGCAGTATCAGAAAATTTAACAATAAGTGAAGAACTGGGAAGAGGAACAGAGACTCAGAAGAGTCCTAGGTATGTGAGATTGAATCATTCAGAAGATCAGATCATTGGGGATAAGAACAATGGAGTGATGACAAGAAGATGATTGACATCTAATGAGGTATATTTAATTTCTCAAGTTCAACTATATCGGTAAATGAAGCATGTAAAGATGAATGTTGGATGAAAGCTATGGAAGAAGATTTAGACTAGATTGAGAAAAATAATGCATGGACTTTAGTTCCCCAGCCTAAAAATAAGAATGTTATTGGAACTAAATGGGTTTTTAGGAATAAATTGAATGAAGATGGAGTAGTTGTAAGGAATAAAGCTAGATTGGTTTGTAAAGGATATTCTCATAAGGAAGAAATTGATTATGGTGAAAATTTTACACCTATAGCTAGGATTGAAGCTGTAAGACTATTTCTTGCCTATGTTGCCCATAAGAATTACAAGGTTTATTAGATGGATGTCAAGTGTGTATTTTTGAATAAGGATCTTGATGAGGAATTTTATATTGAGAAACATGATGGTTTTTCACTTTTAGATGATAAAAAAATGGTTTGCAGGTTAAGGAAAGCTTTATATAGATTGAAACAGGCACCTAGAGCTTGGTATGCAAGGTTAGATAAATATCTTTTGAAGCTTGGTTTCAGTAAAGGTAATGTTGATAGTAATCTATATTATAAAGTCACTGATGAAGATATATTGATTATTGAAGTTTTTGTTGATGACATCATTTTTAGAGGTAAAGATAAGTTGTGCATGGAATTTCCTAAAAAATATGGAGAAAGAATTTGAAATGTCTATGATTGGGGAAATTAATTTTTTCTTAGGTTTGTAGATTACTCAGACTGAAAAAGGTATTTTCACCTGTCAAACTAAGTATGCTAGGGTATTGTTGAAGAAATTTGGTATGATAGATTCCAAACCGGTAAGTACTCCTATGGTTACAAGTAATAAATTGAGAAGGAAAGATGAATCTGCACCGGTCAATCCTACAAGATACAAGTCTATGATTGGAGGTCTACTATATTTGACTCAGACTAGGCCTGACATAATGAATGCTATTTGTATTGCATCTAGATTTCAGAGTGATCCTAGAGAGAATCATGAGAGTGTGGTGAAAATAATTTTTAGATACTTTCACGGTACATGTGAATATGGTTTGTGGTACCATAAGGATGATGACTTTACTTTATGTACATATATAGATGCAGATTGGGCTGGTGATGTTGATGACCAGAAAAGTACCTCTGGTGGAACTTTCTTTCTTGGAAAGAAGTTGGTTTCATGGATCAGAAAGAAAAAATCATGTACTTCTTTATCTACTACTAAAGCTGAGTATGTTGTTTTTGCTACTAATTGTACACAAGTTCTATGGATGAAGCAAATGTTGAAGGATATCAAAGTGCATTGCATTGGACCGGTAGTTATTCACTATGATAACTCTGTTGCTATTGACATATCAAAGAATCCGATATTTCACTCCAAGACAAAGCACATATCTACCAAGTATAACTTTTTGAAGGAGAATGTGGAAGAAAATGAAGTTAGACTGGTTTATGTGAACACTAAAGAGAATATTGCAGATATTTTCACTAAACCTTTGCCTAAGGAATCATTTGAGTACCTGAGAGATAGATTAGGGGTTTCTGCCCCTTCGACAGAAAACTGATTGATGTTATTTGGCATCGGTTTGATATGAATTATCAGAGATATTATTCATTTTGGCATTGATGTGAGGATGTTACTGCTCATGGGGAGCATTTAGCTTTGTGTTTCAATGGCTTTTGGTTTTGCTTTGATATTATTGTTAGATTTCTGGCATTGATGTCAAAGGGGGAGAGATATTGATGTGAATAAACTTAAGGAGTTCTATAAATTAGTAGAAGAGATATATGTGTGATATAGAGCTTTACAAAGATATCATTCATAGGGGGAGTTTGGTCTTTGTTTCAAAACTTCATTGATATATCTTTGTGTGGGAGATTGTCGCTTGTCTTCCATTGAGGGAGACTTCTTTGGCATTTCTTGGCACTTGGATGTTTTTCACATCTAGTGTTGCCATTAATACCAAAGGGGGTGATCAAGTTGGGTTTATGTAAGAGGATTTAGTCCTCCGGTATTGAGCTTAACCGGAACTGTATTCAGACATAGGAGATGCTATCTTTCTAGTTCATCCCTTCTTCTGGATTGTAGTTTGGATTTCTATGTAGTCAGTGAGACTCCTTTTGTGATGAGTAGTGTGCTCTAGGTTGTTGGCCTTCCTACAAGTGCAGGCCCCTCAATTGTAATTCACATACTTACTACACAATTATTATCTGACTGTGCATAGGCTTCCCACCATGGTTTTTCCCTTTACCAGGTTTTCAATGTATAAATCTTGGTGTCATGTGGATGGTATTTATTCTCAGATTATTGTTTATGCTTAATTGGTTTATCTACTATTTCAGTATTTGGTTTATTCCTTCCCATATTGATCTTTTGGGTTCCGGTATTAAAGTTTTAATTACTAAATGTTCTGGTAATTTGTGACAACTGATTCACCCTCCCCCCCTCCCCTCTCAGTTGTCTTCTGGTTATTTAAACTGTCTAACAAGAAAATTAGCTAAAAACCCTAATTGGCAAGTACACAAGGAGCATTTTTTCTCTCCTATTTGAATAAGTTCGATAAGCAAAAATAAGTTTAAATAAGTTCCATAAGAAAAATCAAGCATTCAAGCATTCAAGAATCCATTGAGCATCTCAAGTCTCCTTTCAAGGCTAGGTGTTGCACTCAAGTCAAGGATTAAACCATTGAAGAGGAGATCTATTTCAAAATTCAAGATATCCTATTCCACATATCCTTTCAAACAACTCTATCAACATTTCAATTGCATCCTCTCTTGAGGTTAATTATACTTCAAGCATTTCCTTTCACTTACTTGCAAGTATTTTTCCTCATTTGGTTAATTCCAAACTGGGTTTTGACCTGAAGCTAAACCCGCAATCCCAACAACATTTCCTCTCTTTTTTGTGTGTAGGTTGTAGGTGTGCAGCTGTAATTGCAAGTTTAGGATTCATTTTCAAAGATGGAAAAATACTTTTCGGTGTGTGGATTTTTTAGAGGACCAAGTACACTTTCAACCCGTTCCCAACAACGTTCATTCAAATTCACAAGGGAGCTTCATCTCAACATTTTATTGCTAAATCCAGATGCACGACTTCATCTCGCATCTCTATCTCAAGATATAATCATTTCTTTGTCATCTTCATGCTTAGCTTCAATTCACTTAATTCAACTTGTCTATTTTAATAGAGGGTTACTTTATTTTCCAAATTCATTACCAATTCATTTAGTATTCAATCTCTTTCCATTTCGGATTGGATCTAGTGAATTCACCCCCCATTTTTAAATGTAATATGCATGAGAAGTTGAAGGGAATCCTTTGTGAAGATTTCATCCCTCTTTTGAAGCGAGTAAAGCTTTTCACTTGATCTCCCCTCATTCCTTTTCAACGCCATTAAATTTTGGTGAAGCCGACATCTTACATGCTTGGTATTCAAAATTAATGCATATTTTTCACTTACAAGTTTAATTTTCTTGCAATTTACAAAACTTAGTGGTTAATTCAATCAAACCCTAGTTGTTAAAATTGAAATTGAACTTGTGTTTTGCCAAAAATGCTATCTATTGTTTTAGATTTGAAACTTACATTCCTTGTCAAATTCAATTTATTCATTGTCTTGTTCAATTTGCAAATCAAATTTACAAAATTAACTGGTTAGTTGTCAAAACCCTAATTTTAAAAAATCAACTTGAATTTGTGCAAAAATTGGATTTACTTTGAATTTTCAGATTTGGAACTATTTTCAGATTTGTCCTCTTGCCTAAAATTCAAAATTTTAAAATTTAGTTGTTAGGTCCTAAAACCCTAATTTTTAAATTTACTTGGATTTTGTGCAAATTTCAATCAATTTCAATCAATTTAAGTTTTCTAAATATCATTCAAGGTGGTCCCATCCATTAGGTTTAACCTTTTTCAAATTTCCAATTCAATCTCTCATCTTTTTCAAAACCACAATAGGGTCCTATTTTGACACTCAAATCTTAATTTCGCCTATCTAAATTTTGTGAAATCAACCAATGTTTTGGGGTTTGCTCTAAAATCATTGTAGCTTTCATCCCTGAAATTCCCAAAAAAGTTGGGTGGACCAGGTGCACTTTCAACCTGGTCCTCGGTTTTTTTCCCGAAATTTCGGGAGACTATTATGATTGTATTTATTTGTTTAAATCTAGAAAATTGGTTGATTTTATCTAATTTTGAGCCCTCTAAAATCAAATATACTTCCCAATTTCAACATCACTATGGTCAATTATAATCTGCCCTGATTTTAAAAATTCAAATTTTGTCAATTTTAATTTTTAAATTAAGTGGTATCCCATTGGCCCTAATTATAAATTTCCATTTCTTTTTTCATTATAAGTTTTCTTGGAGATTGTGTCATTCTTTTTTCCACAAAGTTCAAATTGAATTTTGCATTTTTCAATCTCTATTCCCAAAATTCAAAATTTTCCTCTAGTGCATGAGTTTTACCACTATTAGTCCTACCTATATTATCCCCGTTAGATGAAGCATTATAATTAAGGTTTCCCAAGGTTTAATTCTCAAAGAGATGGAGCCTAATTTGGGTGACTTCTTTAATGATGATAATGCCAATTCTTCCCACCATAATAACATCCCTATCTACCCAATTGATGATTCCAATGATGAAGAAGAAGCTTTGACTAGAGTTTCCATAGATCAACTTTCAAAATTGGACAATCAATTCGACAACTTCCAACAATGGATGTCCCAAGAATATCCTAATAGTGAATCTCTTCCATTAAATTAAGGTCTAAAAAACATGATTCAATGTGATAAGAATGGAATTGATATATTGCATGGCATTACTCATACATGTTGATTCTAATGTCATGCCTATAAATAGTTGTGCTGAGAACTTAAGTTATTCACAACCTTCTACACAAATCAATCATGCTATTCCTTTGACCACTTCAATGACTAGAATTCCTACTTTCACTTCAAATATCATGGCTACATCAACTCAAAATGTCATACCTACAACCATTAGTCATGGGGGAAATCCCTCTTCCTCAATCAATCCTCCATCTTTATCTATGCCTTCAATGAGTATTCCTATTGCCTCTCAACCAATCAATGTGACACAAGGGGGAAATTCATCCAATCCTTCTATCCCTCCTTTCAGTGTCCCATTTTTTACTCAATCATCGCCTATGCCTCATTACCATAGTGTTCCTCCACCTTATTCTCAATCAATTCCTTCTTTCAATAATATCACACCACCTTCTCAATCAAACATGTCTAACATAAATTCCTCAACTGAAGCAACTATTAATAACCTTGCTCAAATTGTGCCATCATTGCAACAACAAATCACTTCTATGAGTCAATCCAAGTTTAGTGTGCCCACATTTGATGTTGCGAGCCCACTTTCTCTTGATATTGTTAGAGTTTTCCCTCCTAAACATGTTGAAGTCCCTCAATTGGAACTCTATAATGGAAAAGGTGATCCTTTAACACATGTCAAGACATTCCAAACTTTGTGTACTAACTTTTCTTATGATCAAATACTTCTTCCCAAATTGTTTACTATAACATTAAGAGATAAGGCTTTACAATGGTATTGCTCTTTACCTTCCTATTCTATTACTTATTTTCAACAATTAGCAAATCCTTTTATTCAACAATTTCAAAACATCATAGGTCCTAAAATCACTTTGACTAATTTAATGCATTGTAAACAAGGTCTTAAAGAAAAAGCAACTGATTTCATTAGTAGATATAAGCATTTGTGTTCTCAAATTTCTTTTCCAGTGCCTGATAATGATATTCAAAGAATTTTCATTTCTAATTTGCAAAAAGATATTAGGAAAAAACTTCTCCTCTCTGAGTTTACTTCCTTTCCAAAGTTTTGCACAACACTTCAGAATTATCAACTAGAGCAATCCACTCCTACGACTCCAAGTGATAAGGGTGTCAGTGCTCAACAACCATTTGCGAAGTTCAAACCAAATAAAGGCTTCATAAAATTCAATAACATCAACAACAACAATGTGAATGCTACAACATGTGTGCCTCCTATTTCTAAATTTTTCAAAAGAGAAAGAGAATTTACTCTGTTCAATGAATCTTTGCATAGAATCATGTCTTAGTTGTTACAAACAAATATTATCCAACTCCCTCCAATAACACTAGTTAACCCTTCTAAGACAACCTCACCTTACTTTGATAATAACTCTTTTTGTCAATTTCATTGTCAACCTAGTCATGATAGTGAGAAATGTTTGTATTAAAAAGTAAGATTCAATACCTGATTGATAATAATACTATATTTATTGCAGGTGTGAATGATAAGGGAAACAAATTAGTAGCTCCTCCTAATCAAAATCTTAAGATTTTCATTGATCCTTTACCCTCTCATACCTCTAATGTGATTGAGACTAAACATACTTCTTTCTCTCCCTCTGATTTCACTACTATAGCTCACAATTTGGTGAATATGGTAGAGAAACAAGAAACACCTAAGGATCCATGTATCACATTTGACCCTAGTGAGAGCATTAGAGCACCTGATGGCCCATTATACATAGTTATGAAGATTCAAGGAAAACCTTGTCGTGGTGTTCTTATTGATCCCTCTTGCATGGTTAATGTCATCACTGAGGAATATATTTATACTTTACATTTTCATAAACCAATCTATGATGATAGTAATGTGTTCATTAAGTTATTTGATGTATTTTCTTGTCCTACAATTGGCTCTATCACACTCCCTACTGAGGTTCACACTAAATCTATGGATGCCAACTTTGTTATAATTCCTTCATCTGTGAAATTCCGTGTGAAGTTAGGCTACCCTTGGTTGTCTTCCATGAAGGCTATTGCTTCTCCAATGTATAAGTGTTTGAAATTTACCCAAAATGGAGAAATCATAACTATTAATCATAGCTTATTTTGACCAACTGAAAGAAGCCCATGTGTTCCTATTGATTACTTTTGGCCTCAGCAATTTCAATCTCTTGCACTAAGAAGTGATGCTCTCTTTCAATCCTATCAAAAATGGAAGATATATATGATCTTATCCTTAAGCCAATCTCGCACTCCAAAACTTGATATTCCCATCATTCTTGAAGATGAAGTTCTTCCTCTAATGGATAGAACTAATCTTCCTCTTAAGGAAGATTCCCAACCTATTCCTATGGATGAAAATATGCCTTCTCCTAAGAAGGAAAATAATGCTCCTCCTAAGGTTAGACCTATACCTCTTCCTCATGATGGACCTGGTCTCCTTCCTACACCAAACATTCCTCCTTTATATGGTGCAGTTCTGCCTCTTTTCTCTTATAGAGAGAAGAGACCTACCTCTCCTCTCGTTCAATCTAAAAGACCTCAACCTAAACCTCCAACTACCAAAGATGAGAATATTCCTCCTTCTCAGCCTTCCGCTAAGACTCAATGAAATCGTTGTGCAAGACAATGTCAACGATATTGGCAATATGATGGAATTGATTATGTGTTGCATTGATGTTTTGTCATTGATGTCAACACTAGCTGTTATGGTTGGTTACCAACACCGGTTGACAAATTTTGGTTACCGGTAGAAGAACTTGTGTTACCGACAAAAGGGAATATCAGTTGGATACTATCGACATGTTTTATGTTTGGTTTGATACTTCTGGGGTATGTTTTGGTCAGTTGGTATTGACTTTATGATTGGATGCTATCATACACTCTAGTATGCCTATACCAGCAAGGTTTAAGGTTTTACTGACAGAGATTTTACTGAGAATCTTTGACATGATGCATAAGTGGTGTTGGTGTGGCTTCTAGATGGAATTCAGGATGCAGGAGGTGATCTTTGTTCATGCTTTGACTGATTGGAGACATTGCTTTGGCATGGTGAGTATATTTGGGTCTAGTACCTATCTAGGTTATAGACTGGTATCATGTTACGTGTTCTCTACACATTACTAGGATTATTTGTGGATTGGTTAATGTTGTTTTGATCTAAAGCTGACATGGCATATCATTGTAATATGGATATATTTAATGATCTTATTGTAATATCTTTTAGGTGGCCAACCTAATTGGTTTAGGCCTTAGGGTTTGTATAAATAAGATGTAAGATCTCATTGTAGATCATCATGGTTATTGTAAGAGGTCATGGTCAAGGAATGTAATGTGCAAATAATGTAATATCATTTAGGTAGAAGAGTTGGTCGGTCATTGGAGATCGAACTGGGTTTGTAAGAGGATTTAGTCTTTAGGTATTGAGCTTAACCATGACTGTAATCAAGCATGGTAGATGCTATCATTGGAAGTTCATTCTTTTGGATTGTTGTCCAAATATATTGAGGTGGTTTTAACCTCTTTGTACTTAGTGAGACTCCTTTGTAATGAGTAGTATGCTCTAGGCAGTGTGCCTTCTTGCATGTGCAGGCCCCTCATTGTATCACATACTTTCTGTAGAAGTATTATCTAACTGTGGGTAGGCTTCCCACCATGGTTTTTCCCTTTCCAGTTTTTCCACATAAAAATCATGGTGTTATGTGGTATGGTTGAATTGTGTTGATTCTATGTTTCATTCTTAAGTTTTATTGCTTATCAGTATCTGTTTTTACTATTCCAGTGTTTAATGTTTATGTGCTCCGGTTTAAGGTTATAAAGTGGTTTGAGTAATATAATCTATTAACAACTGATTCACCCCCCCCCCCCCCCACCACCCTCTCTCAATTGTCCACTAGTTATTCTAATAGATGAAACCATCATGCTCGAGCTTGTGAAGTTTTTCCTCAAAATATTCAATCTCCCAAAACTCTAACAGTTGAAATAATTCCATTTTCTCCTATGCAAAGTGCTGAACCTAAATCTCCATATCATAAGTTAAAAAAACATGTGATTCTTTTACTTCTATAAATGTTAAAACTCCTCTTTTTATAAATATTGATGAAGAAATGGGTGAAGATGTTATTAATGATGAAAATATAACTCCTAATGCTTCTGATAGTGACTATGAATATGTTGATGTTGACAAACATTTATCCGTAGAATTTTCAAAAGCCTTAATCCTAGCTCCTAGAATCGAACAAAGTGACTTAGCACATGAGAATAATCCTTGTTTGGATCTTCTGATAGCTCTATCTATTTTGCTTGATGTCGCTCCTCTGATGTGTTTCCTGCCTTCCCAAAATAGTGATCAACAAGATTAGGAGGTGGATGTCATGCTAGATACTAGCTATATTAGCACTGTAGATCCTCTATGTCTCTCTCTTTTCTTGATCTTTTGTGACCATTCTTCTATGTGTATCCCTATTCTTCTATTTACCCTAGTGATGTCTGTTAGAATGGGCTAATACCAGGAGTAAACTGAGAGGGGGGAGGGTGAATCAATTTACTAATAATAACAACAATCAATTCAATTATAAACCTTGAACTAGAGCACAACTCAATGAATAATATAACATGAAAGGACAACACACATAACACCAATATTTTGACATGGAAAATTCAAAAAGGGAAAAACCACAGTGGGAAACCCTACCTACACTCAGATGAATACTTTGCAGTAGTATTGTGAATGATTACAATGGGGTCTACACATGTAGAAAGGCCAATAGGCTAGAGCACACTACTCATCACAAAGGGAAGTCTCACTGACTTACAAAATCATCAGACTACAATCTGGAATACAATTAACTATGAAGGTAGCATCTACAAATGCCTGATACAATTCCAATGAAGCACTGATGTCTTCCCTACGATAAAACCTTTCATAAACCTTCTCTAGATGATATAACCTTATTCACTCATAAATCAACCTCTGATAATACAGACTTAACCAACCATAACCATCGATCCATCCATACATCAATTACATGAATAAGTTACCTATAAATATAGATCATCAACCTTATTGACAAGGTCGGCTAAACCCTAAACCCATAAGACCATACTTATAGAAATTACATCACACAATACCATCAGACCAATATTATGTTTTAAATTACATAGCATGGACCTAAATCAAGTAACCAAACAATCAAATCCACTAGGAATTCCGCTAAGACCAAAATCCAACACACTTCACTTGCCGATAGAAACCCTCGGTGAAAGTTTAACTGGATTCAAATAGGACCACCTTAACATCACATTATCCAATGCAAATTAATCAAACACTCAAGATACGATCAAGAAGCACCAAAAACATGATAGAAAGGGAACATTTTCCATCTCAATGGTGACAAGTGTCAAGAGGCTTTTCTCATGAGAGAGCAAGTGTCTAAGGAAAGGGGACATGGTGGTCAAGATGTGCAAGCTAGGATGGGGTTAGTTAAACCTAGGGTTAGATGGAATGAGTTAGGTTTAGAAGGGGTTAGGTTAGGTGGTTAGAAGTTAGGAGAATTTGAATTTAAAAATTCAAATAATAGGAAAAGGCTAATTAATCTCAACAACTCATAAATTGATTTGTTTTAATTAATTAGAAGATTTAGAAGAAATGAATTTGATGATGAATTTGATGGGGGGAATTAATTAATCAAAGGGGATTATCAAAATGAACCTATTAAATAAATCCTTAGATTTATTAATAAGTAGATGAAAGGGGGATTTTAATCAAATTGCTTAGTGAATTTAATTAATTTGGGAAGGGGGGTTAATTAAATAATTTCTTATTTAATTAATTATCTTCAGACCATTTTTAGGTGTATACACCTTGTTATCTCCAAATCTAACCAATCCACCATTAAATTGTTGCAGTGATAAAAATTTCTCTTGTCACCAGTCATGTGATGTGAGCATCCACTATCTATAACCCATTCATCCTTTTCTTCAATTTTAGCAACCAAAGCCTTTTCCTCAATATGTATTGCTTCAATGATAGATTTTGGAGAATTGTCCTTGATAGCAATAAAGACCCAATCTTTACCAAAGGAAGCTCCATTACCGGATCCACTCACAAGTTTATCATTATCATCATTAGAAATACCAAAATCATCATCACCAACATAATAACATGATTTATCCTTATTCCTTTTGAATCTAGGGCTTCTCTGATATTTAGGATTAGGCTTATAATTCCTCACAAATCTTTCATGATTCGTAGTAGCTCTTTTAGGACATCTAGATGCAAAATGACCAATCTTATTGCATGGAAAGCATTTAAAAGGACTTTTCCTTCATACTTACGTCTAGCTGGTCCTTTAGAGATTCTTCTAGAAATCAGGGCTTCCATCTCTTCAAGATCTCTTTCTTCTCTCTCAATTTCCTCTATATCCTTAGCATACATCAATTTCCAATCTATATTTTATTTATCAAACTCATATTCTTTAAATGCAATCTCATTTTTAGCAGCATTTTGATCTCCAAGTTCTTCAAGTTCAAAAGCAGTCAATTTCCCAAGTAATGTATCTGATGAGAGGGTACCATAAGATTTGGATATGCTGATGTTGGTTCTGATGAGAGGGTAGCATAAGACTTTTGCTAGGTTGACAATATTTGGAGAGATATGAGTCATCATTCTGATTGTGTATACACTTATGAGAATACATAGATGATTCCTATGATAGATTCAACCTTGGATAAAAGGAGCATGCGGGATCTCGTGCAAGACTGAAATGCAAGCTAAATGCTAATGAAATGAAATGCAAAGCTATGAGTGAACCAGTCACTAGATTATTCCATTTTTGTCATCATTGAGCTTTTGAAATGTGGGAAGTGAGTGCAAACATCGATGGTATAATTAAACCATGATGACCTAAGCATTAAGTTCCTAATTTTTGATATGGCAAGTTAGCACAAGCATCAAGGTATAATTGAACTGAGATGACATGAGTGTTTCTTGCGTAAAATAGGCAGTAATAATCATTTCAATACACAAATCAGAAATGTCTTCAATGATACTCCAATGATCATGTCCTAAGACAAATTTGCACATATTAATGATTAATTTTCAGATAGCAGACAAGAAAAATATCATGTTTCTTCCTTGTTCCTCTAGTCAAAGACATCTTGGATTCACTCAAAAATCATGATGGTGAAAATCAATATAGAAAGTTTAACAATCATGTTAAAATCATTATGATCCAAAAAGATATCATCCATGTGTTTAGACTGACTTTGTGATAGTTTGATGGTTGATAATTTGATCTCATGTTCAATGTTGGATATGTCTCAGTTTTCACTTGATAAGAGTTGTCTAACCATTTATTCTACCTATTTGATTATGCTCAGAATTGATCCAAAGTTTTGCCCCCAGCTAAGTGTAGGATTTTCCCCCAAGCCTAGAAACAAATTTGCTATGATATACCCAATGATCCAAACCATGGCAAGAAGCCACTTGGGATGCCTGCATATGTACAAAGGCTTTATGATTCTGATGGAAAATTAATGCAAGTAGAAAGATGCATGAACTAATAGATTGAAGATCTAGCTGACAGATAGCGCCTATTTGACAGGTTTTCACCATTTGTTTTTATTGCACTTTTTTCTCATATTTGATTCTTTTTGGATTTTTTGCTTTTTCACTACTTTTTATTTTTCTTCTTTTTCAGACATAAAACTTCTTCAGATGCATGCTATTGATGGGTTATTCAAGATGATCTCCATCCTATGTTGATAGTTGATATGCTCTTGATCAGAATACTGCTATGATCACAAATGGACCTAACCAGTTTGGTTCAAATTTTCCTTTCTTTTATCGATCTGCCTGGTTGCATGGATTTTCTTTTAGTACTAGTCCCCCTACTTGAAAGATTCATGGTTTGACCCTGTGATTATAGCTCCAACACATTCTCTGTTGATATACCTTTAGATGATCAAAGGCATTTTGTCTTTGTCCATGGATCAATTCTAACTCTTGTAATCTAGATACTCATTGTTCTTCATTTGGGATGAGACCTTTTAATGATACTCGTAGAGAAGGTATCTCTACTTCTATTGGCAGTATTGCTTCTGATTCATAAACAAGAGAGAAAGGTGTGTCACCTATTGGTGTGCAAATACTGGTACGGTAGGCCCATAGAGTAGGGTTCAATTGAATATGCCAATCTTTGCTAGCATCACTCACTGTCTTTTTGAGGATTTTCAGAATAGTTTTGTTTGATGCTTCTACTTGTCCATTTCCTTGCTGAAAGTAAGGTGTGGAAAATCTGTGTTGGATCTTGAATTTATCACATAGCTCTTATACATCCTGATTCTTGAACAGTCGCCCATTATCAGTGATAATGGTCATTGGTATTCCATAACGACAAATGATATAGTTCAAGATAAATGCAACAATTTGTTTTCCTATGATATTTATGAGAGGTATTGCCCCAATCCATTTTGTGAAATATTTTGTAGCTACAAGGATGAATTTGTGACCATTAGTTGAAGAAGGATTTATTTTTCCTATGAGATCAAGACCCCATTGACAAAAAGGCCAAGATGTTGCCAAAGCATGAAGTTCTTGTGCTGGTGCATGAATCAAATTCCCAGGATGTGACATTGTTTGCATGTTCTATCTATCTAAAAAGAATCTCGTTCCATAGTTGGCCAATAATAGCCCAAGCGTATGAGTTTTTTTGAAAGGGTAAGACCACTTGAATGAGTGCCACAAATGTCATTATGGACTTCATGTAAGGCCTTCTCAGATTCTTCTTGTTCAAGATATCTTAAAAGAGTACTGTCTAGACCTCATTTAAATACGGTATCCACAACGAGAGTAAAATGGGAGGATTGGCGAATAAAGTTTCTCTTTTGATTTTTCGATAAGTCGGGAGGTAGGGTGTTATCTTTCAGGTATGTGTAAGTTTGGCCATAGTGGGAGGAATCATGCCCCACAAGGTGAGAAATAGTTTGGGAATCAAGACAATTATGAGCAAGGTAAAACAACTCTTCCACCAGGAATTCATAGCATTGTTGATTTTCTTGTGTTTGAAGTAGAGAAGCAAGTGTAGCCATGGCATCTGCTACTTTGTTGTCATTTCTTGGAATCTACTAGAAAGTTATTTCTACAAAGTATTTATTGATATCATCAACCATATTTTTATAAGGCATTAATTTTTTGTGCTTTGGTTGATAGTAATCATTAATTTGATTCATGATGAGCTGAGAGTCTCCAAAGACTTGAAGTTGTGTAATGTTCCATTCTATAGCCATTTTGATACTTGTTACCAAAGCTTCATATTCTGTTGTGTTGTTGGTGCATGGAAAGCTTAATGTGTATGCTTTTGGGATTGTATGACCTTGTGGTGTGATGAATAGAATACCTGCTCCTGATCCATGCTGTGTATATGAACCATCAAAGTATAATTGCCATGTTTTTGTTGTGATTGTTAGGATATCAGCATCAAGAAATTCAATCTGTAAAGGATGATCATCTTGAAGGGATTCCTCTACTAGTTGATCTGCAATGACTTGTCCTTTTATATCTTTTCTTTCAACATACTCAATATCAAACTCACTCATAATCATGATCCATTTTGCTAGTCATCTTGTTAATGTTGTTTTGCTGAGTAAATATTTTAGAGGATCAATTTTAGCTATCAACTTGATGGAGTGAGATAGTAGATAGTATCATAATTTTTGAGAAGAAAAAACAACTGCCAAGCATTCTTTTTCTGTTGGTGAATAGTTGATCTCGTATCCTACTACTATTTTTTGTTGATGTAGTAGATGGCTCATTCTTTTCCTTCATTATCCTATTGTGCAAGTAAAACTCCTAATGATTCTTTGGTGGATGATACATAAAGTAACAATGACTTCCCAGGAATTGGTGACATTAGGACGGGTGGTTGTATGAGATAAGCCTTGATCTTGTTGAATGAATCCTCACATTGGTGGTCCCACTTGAAATGAACATTTTTGTGCAATAGATGAGTAAATGGTTGACATTTATCTACTAGTTGAGTAACAAATCTTTTGATTGACTAGAGTGTTCCTTGGAGTGATCTAAGTTGACTTATATTCTTGGGAGATGTCATTTCCATGATTGCTTTTACCTTAGCTGTATCCACTTTGATACCTCTAGCTAAAACAATGTATCCCAATAACTTGCCTGAAGTGACCCCAAAGGCACATTTCTTAGGGTTTATTCGTAGCTTGTATTGTTCTTACTTGTCAAATATATTTTCCAGTATCTCTATATGTTCTTCTCTATTGTATGATTTATCCAATATGTAATCCACATAGTCTTCCATGAATGTATGCATCATGTCATAAAATATAGTTGTCATAGCTCTTTGATATGTAGCACTTGCATTCTTTAATCCAAAAGGCATGGCGTTCTAGCAGAAATTACCCCATAGACATGTGAAAGCTGTCTTTTCTTGAACTTCAGATGCTATTTTGATCTGATTGTATCTAGAGAAACCATCCATTAAATAAAACATGGATTTTCCAGTAGTTAAATCTACAATGATGTCGATGTTAGACAAAGGAAAGTCATCCTTTGGACATGCGTTATTAAGATCTCTAAAGTCTATTCATATTCTGATGCTTTTATCTAGTTTTGAAATGGGATCGATGTTGGATACCCATTGAGAATATGCTACAGGTCTAATGAATCCTACGTCCAATAATTTCTTTAGTTTGACTTTGACTAGGAGAGCGATATGCAGATGCATTTTCCTTAACTTCTGTTTGATTGGTTTGGCTCTTGGAATAACATTTAAGTGATGCATAATAAGCTCTAAATCTAACCCTAGCATGTCTACATATGACCAGGAAAAATTGATTTGCCATCATTTGAATAATTCCACATATTGTTGCATTTCTTCTTCTGATAGACATGTCGCTAGATGAAGAATCTTTGGTTACTCTGTTGTGCCAATGTTAACTGCCTCTGTTGGTTTGATCAGAATGGATGACCTTTCTTGATAGTGCTCAAGTAAAGTGTCAAATCTCCCATCTTCTGGTGCCTTAAGGAGGTTTTCACGGTTAGAGGTGTCCTTTCTTTTTACTTTTCTCCGATCTAATGTTGCCAAGAAATGGTTTTCAGCATTAGACTTGATATTGTTTTCTTTATTTTCACTTTTGTGACTAGGAGATTTGGCACCCACTTGACTGGAGAATGTGTTGCTGACATTCCTAGTGAGATTTGTTATGGGTTTGATTGCGTTAAGATATATAGATATGGAATGGTCATTTGGAAAGGTATCAATGGTGGTATATCCTTCATTTTCCCAATCCATAAGCTTAGGGTGGATTAGAGGTAGGGGATCTTCATGTTGGGATGTTTCAAGGGATTCAAGGATCATGATGGATGTATCAAAGTTTTCAATATGTATGTCGATGTCTAGAATGGTACTCTCATCAGAATGACCTTGTGTAAGAAACTCTTGATTGTCCTTGGTTAAGTCCAAGTCAACCGAATGTGATTCTAATTCAAGTGAACTAGTTCCTAACATTTGTCCTGCATACATGTGAACTACATCGACTCCTACATCTCCTTCAAATAAATTTTCTTCAGTTGATTCTTTAGAGTGATAGGAATCCCATTCCCATTCATTAGAATCTGTATCACTTGCAACTTGCAATCTACAAATTTGGTCATATAGCATTTCTTCTATTTTTCTGGCTATATTTTTCCTTCTTTCATATTCAACTTCTTCAGGTCTGAGATTAAGTTGTGTCAACTTTGATATGATCCCTCCTTGAATTATATTATATTTTTTCTTATTTTTATTGATATTTAATGCTACTTGAGAGTTGCTTTTAGTTTGTTTCTCTTGTTGATTGGAAGCTTGTTTCTTTTCCCATTTCATGCTTGCTTGTGTTTTTTTCTTCGCTGATGTTTCTTCTCTTTCAATTGCTAGTTGTTCTTGTCTATTTTCATATTCCTCTTGTTGTTGACTAAAAGATGTGTCTTCTGGTAGAGTGACTTGTCCATGCCCTAAGCTTGTTTTGTTAGTAGTCTGCTGAGTGTAAGGTTGAATAGGTTCTGAGATACCTTCTTTTCTTTTTCCTATAGGACCTATTCTGGTGTATCCCATTTTTCAGAGAATGTTAAATCCTTTTCCATACTTTTCTATAGGTATTCTAACATTGTTAATCTTTTGTTGACATTCTTAATCCTTGTATAGCCACTGTAGCACATCTTTGTCTTATGTTTCCTCTGATAAGGTTCCAACACTAACAAATGCTCCATCAAATATCAGAAGATGTTTCACAATTGGTTGTTGTTTAGAGTTTGATGGTTTTCCAAAGGATTTAGGAGAAAGTGGTAATTGTGATATTGAATATTCTTCGTTCCCTTGATCTCTTAGCTGCATTTGTTTTTCCATACTTGATAGAATAGAGGCAAATGATTGTTCCTTGGATTGTGTGTTTGAAGATGATGCTTCTCTATAATGTGGAACAATGACTTCTTGAGCCATTTTTAGATTGCTGCAATATTGAAATGGATTTTTATCTATAGATATTGTGATTTCCTGCCCATTGTAGGGAGATTTTACACACTGATGATATGTTGATGGGACAGCTTGCAAGTCATGTATCCAGGGTCTCCCCAAGACTACCCTATATGATAAGTCCAAGTCTAGAACTTTGCATGCTATGTCTTTCTGCAAAGGTCCCATTCTGATGGGTAGTATCATAATTCCCTTGGAGGAACGTTCTTCTTCATCATAGGCTTTTATGGTGATCCTTTTCCAGACATCAACTGCATCTTCTGAATATCCTAAGGAACGAACAAGACTCAATGAATAGATATTTATGCCAGCTCCACCATCTATTAGAACACATTTAACACGTGTTATGTGAATGAGGACTTCAATATGTAAAGGAGTGTTGTGGGGATGTTGTAAGGACATGTCATCTTATTCAATGAATGATAAGCAGTGAGGGGTTGTGAGGTGTCCCACCATGGTTTGGAATTGATCGATATCAAGATATTTGGATACTATTGTACCGATTAATGTGTTTTCTAGAATTTCTTTGTGTGCAGGTGAAAGCTTTAATAATTATAAGATGGATATTTGTACGGGTGTTTTCTACAATTGATCCACTAGGTTGTATTGTTTGGTAGTGGATGATGTGTTTGTTGTAGGACCCAGAAAAACAAGTTTGGCTTTTCTTCTTGTGATAGCATGAGCATGTTCTTGATTTTGTTTTTCTTTAACTACAATCGCATTCACCACATTATCATATGTATAGCGTAGTTTACCTTCATTTTAACCTTACCATTGTTTGTTGTTGATGATTCACCTTTCTCATAATTTGGAAGTGGAGTTTTAAAAGTTGTATGAGATTTGTTTGTTGTATGTCCATCCATAGTTATTACTCCATTGTCAATCATATCTTGTATGATATGTTTCAACTTCTAACAACTATCTGTATGATGTCCCTTGTTTCGATGGAAATCGCAATAATGGTTATCATTCCACCAAGGTGGTTTGATTTGAGGTTTGTAGTTCCTTTCTTCTAGTAAAGTGATCAATTTGTTTGTGAGAAGTGTCTTTAGTGCTGACCCAAGGGGTTCACCAGTGTTTGTAAATTGTCTTTGAAAGAAAGTTTTGATAGTTGCTTTCTAGTGATTGTTGTTTTGCTGAGCCATTGCTGAGTGAGTGGGTAAATTAAAAATCGGTTGTTTTGGTTTCACATTGTTGTTATACACTATTCTATCATTGATGACATTTCAATTTCTATTCCAAAACTTTGGTTTATCATTGTAATTGTTGTTATTGGTGCTATTGTTATTAGGAGGATGGACTCCTTCTTTGTATATTTTCAACTTGCCTTTCTTTATCATGGCTTCCTCCATTCTGATTCCATTATCAACCATTTTTCTGAAACTTTGATTTCCTTGCATTTTTAAGTAATAACTCATTTGTTCATTTAAATTGTCAATGAATATGTCCATTTTTTCATATTCTGGTACTATACGAGGATACCACGAAGCTAACTATCTCCATCATCGTAAAAATGTCATGAAAGGTTCTCCACTCTTTTGTTTGGCATTACATAAGTCTAGCATTGTTACTTCATGTTGTATGTTGTAAGAGTATTGTGAAATAAACTTATCCACCAATTTTGAGAATGATCTAATTCCTGGTGGAAGTTTTGAGAACCATTCCATAGCTAGTCCAGTTAAGCTTTTCGAAAATAATCTCATTAAGTAGGTATCCTCATGTACAAACTGCAGACTCATTGTGAAAAATTCTCGTATATGATCTGGAGGGTCAGTGCTTCCATTATATTTTTCGTATCTAGGAGTTTCAAAACCTATAGGAAATGGTATCATGTTTAGATTTCTATTGAATGGATAAGGACAGATTTATTGTAGAGAGTATCTTGTAACATTTCCTCTCTGCATATCTTGAATTTGTGTTTGTAGTGTTTGTAGTTGTTGTGTGAGAGTTGTGATAGGAATATCAACATGATTTGTTCTTATATGACCATGATTTTGCATTCTAAGAGGATCTGGATCTCGTCTGGTGTCATCTCTAGTCCTTCTTGTATCTTCATTAGATTGGATGTTATTCAAAATTTATACTTCATCTCTTTTGGGTATGTAGGTTTCTTCATTGGTTCTAGTGTTATTAGGAATTGATGTGTCATTCATGTGGAGACCAAAAATATCTTCGTTTTGTTCATTATTAGGGGCATCATTTTTCTTTTGTGTCAATTTGTTCACATCAAAATCTTGGGGAAGTGTAGCACCAGATTTGGCTAACATTAGAAAATATTTTTCTTTTTTCTCCCTCCAATAATTTCTGTATAAATTTATTGAATTGAGGATCTTTTTTGATGTCCCTGATATTTTGTTATATTATTTCTCCTTCAACTTGTATATCCTCTTCATGTTCCATGGTTATATGCTCTTTAGTTGTTTCCAATGTTTCGATTTCCATCTCTGTGATCCTTCGTCTCTGAGCTCTAGTTAGAATGGGCATACACGTGTGTTATTTTTCTAGGATTCGATTGTCCAAAAGGTTGTTTTGATAAGTGATAAACTATCAAGGTAAATGTGATAGCGCGATATGACACAAAAAGATGGTTCAAGTGTTTAAAGTTTTGCAAGTTCTTTGATCTTCAATTTTGGAGTGCAATGATGATGATTTGATAAGAACCAAGTCCAGTAGGAATGATATATCCTACAATGTAGGACAAGATTATCTTGACCAAATGTTTCAGTTTCATGATAGAGGATGATAGATCCTAATGAGAAACTATGTTTGAGTGATCAGTTTACCAAAGAGGGTGATAATGCACTTTGAGATGTTTAGATCTTGAACTTGTTAGGGGTGATCACTTGAAAATCTTAATGTGTTTATGTTCTAAATTCTTATTTCAACGGATGAAAACTTAACCAAGCCAACAAAGGAGACAATCCAAGAACAAAGCAATAGATAACAAATGTTTATGATTACTGCAAACTGATCAAGCAAAATGATAGATCTAAAAAAGACATGTAGGACACAGCTTTGGACTGGCAGAAATAGAGACTTGTATGAAAGATTATAGCCCTAAATGACAAGAGATATAAGACCAAACGACAAATCAGAAATTTCATGTAAAAAGCTCAGTTTCGTACATTTCTTTCTGAACCAGATGACAAAAGATTAACCTCATATGAAAAATTTCCAGATAGTATGATAGAGAACCTGACTCGTATGACAGATAACAGAGCAGAGATAAAAAATGTTTGTTTTGCTAAATTTGGAGTAGTTAATTTTGGTGTTTTACTTATGTTTTCCAGTTTTAGATGTCTGATTTTGTTTTCATTTAGGGATGAATACACAAAAAACACATGATGTGATAAGTGACTCCAAGCATGCTAAACCCTAAGGAAATTGGCTGAGGAGAGAAAACCTTTGCTTGAGAACATAGGTACACACCCAATAGCTAATCAGAATATGGCTGTTGAGTCTCACGCAATGGATTCTCAACGTCATATTATCCGACTCCAAACGCTAATGGGGGCATGATATGGCAAGTATCTTGGGAGAGTTACTATCTCTCTTGCACAAAGATTATCAACCTTTCGAAGGTGAATCAGGTAGCTTCTAATTTAACCGGCACTAGTAAGGAATCCGTTTGGTGCATTGGGGTATAATACTCAATTAAGAGGTTTCCCAACCTTGAAAACCAAGGTTTGATATACCCAAAGGTATGAAGGAGAGCTATTCCTGAGCACTTCTGTTGACTTGATTTTGATCAAATCACATTTATTTTATAAAGGGTTGGATTACTTGGCGTTAGCTATTCCCACTTAGGCCATTCCCCTCTCACCGACCATAATGGCTTTAAGAGTTATTAACTCCATGGGAGGGCAGGCCTACTAAAGAAATGCACTAATGAAAGTAAAATATGAGTCTAGCTTTCTGATCACCTAAGAAAGGTGAGAGCATACTTGCCTATCATCAAAGACACAAAATACATGATTTTTCATTCCTTTAGCAAAAGATAACTGTGCCTACAAAAAAACTTTAAGGAATACACAATTTTTTGTTGAATTCTTTTAGGCAACTTGCAAAATAGATCCATTAGTAGTTATTGATGCGTTTTAAATTATGTCTTTGACTAGCATATCTTTGACAATAGTCCTGCAGAAAAGAGTTAGGCTGCCAAAAATATCATAAATAGAACAAAGTTAGCATTAGTGGCAATCAATTAAAGCATCAAACCCTTAACATGCAGTCAATTAAAAAAAAAAAACCAAAGAAGCAAAGTGTCATACGACACACCTTACCCACTCGTGCGAGTATCTTTCTGAGCCCATACGAGTCAGGATGAGAGATAGTACAACATTAAAATTTTCCTAAAGGCTCATACAATATAGGATCTTTTGTCGTTCCATCTCACCAAGTATGTCGTACTAGGCCAAAAATGAGTTCGTACAAACTTCTGATTTAGACCCGGCAGAGATGAATGTTGATGAAGCTTGAGAGGCCAAAAATGATAACTTTGGCCCCATAGTGGGTGCCAAAATGTCATGCCTGTGAAGTGTATACCTGTTCTTGCAACACAAGACACTCAATACATCATTACAAGCATGGTTAATGAATTTGAAACAAAGAAAGATAAAACCATAGCTAATCGATCTATCACCTCCTAGTAAATGTGAGTATGAATTTTGCTCTCAGTTCCGGTTAGGCAAATTCCAGTGACTTGACTACAATTAAATGGAGGATTTAAATGATAAATGATGAATTTAAGTTAGCAATGATAATGATTAAGCTACATGATTCCATGATTATGCTAGAAAATAAGCTAGATTTAAACTAAAATTGAACATGATGACAATGCTAAAATGATATTGCTAATAGCTATATGACTATAATAACAATGCTTGAATACAAATGAGATGGGATCCTTATTGTTCCAAAATGGGGTCTATTTATAGGATTTCCAAGGCCAAGGGTGAGGTGGCAGGAATCAATGATCAAGATTGAGTCTGAAGATATCAATGGTGAAATTAGAGGAGGTTGAAGAAGAGGTTGGATGAAAGGGAACATTTGCCATCTGTATGGTGACAAGTGTCAAGAGGCTTTTCCCATGAGAGAGAAAGTGGCTATGGAAAGGGGACATGGTGGTTAGGATGTGCAAGCTAGGATGGGCTTAGTTAAACTTGGGGTTAGATGGAATGAGTTAGGTTTAGAAGGGGTTAGGTTAGGTGGTTAGAAGTTAGGGGAATTTGAATTTAAAAATTCAAATAATAGGAAAAGGCTAATTAATCTCAACAACTCATAAATTGATTTGTTTTAATTAATTAGAAGATTTAGAAGAAATGAATTTGATGATGAATTTGATGGGGGGAATTAATTAATCAAAGGGGATTATCAAAATAAACCTATTAAATAAATCCTTAGATTTATTAATAAGTAGATGAAAGGGGGATTTTAATCAAATTGCTTAGTGAATTTAATTAATTTGGGAAGGGGGATTATTTAAATAATTTCTTATTTAATTAATTATCTTCAGACCATTTTTAGGTGTATACACCTTGTTATCTCCAAATCTAACCAATCCACCATTAAATTGTTGCAGTGATAAAAATTTCTCTTGTCACCAGTCATGTGATGTGAGCATCCACTATCTATAACCCATTCATCCTTTTCTTCAATTTTAGCAACCAAAGCCTTTTCCTCAATATGTATTGCTTCAATGATAGATTCTGGAGAATTGTCCTTGATAGCAATAAAGACCCAATCTTTACCAAAGGAAGCTCCATTACCGGATCCACTCACAAGTTTATCATTATCATCATTAGAAATACCAAAATCATCATCACCAACATAATAATATGATTTATCCTTATTCCTTTTGAATCTAGGGCTTCTCTGATATTTAGGATTAGGCTTATAATTCCTCACAAATCTTTCATGATTCGTAGTAGCTCTTTCAGGACATCTAGATGCAAAATGACCAATCTTATTGCATGGAAAGCATTTAAAAGGACTTTTCCTTCATACTTACGTCTAGCTGGTCCTTTAGAGATTCTTCTAGAAATCAAGGCTTCCATCTCTTCAAGATCTCTTTCTTCTCTCTCAATTTCCTCTATATCCTTAGCATACATCTCTTTCCAATCTATATTTTATTTATCAAACTCATATTCTTTAAATGCAATCTCATTTTTAGCAGCATTTTGATCTCCAAGTTCTTCAAGTTCAAAAGCAGTCAATTTCCCAAGTAATGTATCTGATGAGAGGGTACCATAAGAATTGGATATGCTCATGTTGGTTCTGATGAGAGGGTAGCATAAGATTTTTGCTGGGTTGACAATATCTGGAGAGATATGAGTCATCATTCTGATTGTGTATACACTTATGAGAATACATAGATGATTCCTATGATAGATTCAACCTTGGATAAAAGGAGCATGGGGGATCTCGTGCAAGACTGAAATGCAAGCTAAATGCTAATGAAATGAAATGCAAAGCTATGAGTGAACCAGTCACTAGATTATTCCATTTTTGTCATCATTGAGCTTTTGAAATGTGGGAAGTGAGTGCAAACATCGATGGTATAATTAAACCATGATGACCTAAGCATTAAGTTCCTAGTTTTTGATATGGCAAGTTAGCACAAGCATCAAGGTATAATTGAACTGAGATGATGTGAGTGTTGCTTGTGTAAAATAGGCAGTATTAATCATTTCAATACACAAATCAGAACTTTCTTCAATGATACTCCAATGATCATGTCCGAAGACAAATTTGCACATATTAATGATTAATTTTCAGATAGCAGACAAGAAAAATATCATGTTTCTTCCTTGTTCCTGTAGTCAAAGACATCCTGGATTCACTCAAAAATCATGATGGTGAAAATCAATATAGAAAGTTTAACAATCATGTTAAAATCATTATGATCCAAAAAGATATCATCCATGTGTTTAGACTGACTTTGTGATAGTTTGATCGTTGATAATTTGATCTCATGTTCAATGTTGGATATGTCTCAGTTTTCACTTGATAAGAGTTGTCTAACCATTTATTCTACCTATTTGATTAAGCTCAGAATTGATCCAAAGTTTTGCCCCCAGCTAAGTGCAGGATTTTCCCCCAAGCCTAAAAACAAATTCGCTATGATATACCCAATGATCCAAACCATGGCAAGAAGCCACTTGGGATGCCTGCATATGTACAAAGGCTTTATGATGCTGATGGAAAATTAATGCAAGTAGAAAGATGCATGAACTAATAGATTGAAGATCTAGCTGACAGATAGCGCCTGTTTGACAGGTTTTCACCATCTGTTTTTATTGCACTTTTTTCTCATATTTGATTTTTTTTGGATTTTTTGCTTTTTCACTATTTTTTATTTTTCTTCTTTTTCAGACATAAAACTTCTTCAGATGCATGCTATTGATGGGTTATTCAAGATGATCTCCATCCTATGTTGATAGTTGATATTGTCTTGATCGGAATACTGCTATGATCACAAATGGACCTAACCAGTTTGGTTCAAATTTTCCTTTCTTTTCTCGATCTGCCTGATTGCATGGATTTTCTTTTAGTACTAGTCCCCCTACTTGAAAGATTCATGGTTTGACCCTGTGATTATAGCTCCAACACATTCTCTGCTGATATACCTTTAGATGATCAAAGGCATTTTGTCTTTGTCCATGGATCAATTCTAACTCTTGTAATCTAGATACTCATTGTTCTTCATCTGGGATGAGACCTTTTAATGATACTCGTAGAGAAGGTATCTCTACTTCTATTGGCAGTATTGCTTCTGATTCATAAACAAGAGAGAAAGGTGTGTCACCTATTGGTGTTCAAATACTGGTACGGTAGGCCCATAGAGTAGGGTTCAATTGAATATGCCAATCTTTGCTAGCATCATTCACTGTCTTTTTGAGGATTTTCAGAATAGTTTTGTTTGATGCTTCTACTTGTCCATTTCCTTGCTGATAGTAAGGTGTGGAAAATCTGTGTTGGATCTTGAATTTATCACATAGCTCTTAGACATCCTGATTCTTGAACAGTCACCCATTATCAGTGATAATGGTCATTGGTATTCCATAACGACAAATGATATAGTTCAAGATAAATGCAACAATTTGTTTTCTTGTGATATTTATGAGAGGTATTGCCCCAATCCATTTTGTGAAATATTTTGTAGCAACAAGGATGAATTTGTGACCATTAGTTGAAGAAGGATTTATTTTTCCTATGAGATCAAGACCCCATTGACAAAAAGGCCAAGATGTTGCCAAAGCATGAAGTTCTTGTGCTGGTGCATGAATCAAATTCCCATGGATGTGACATTGTTTGCATGTTCTATCTATCTAAAAAGAATCTCGTTCCATAGTCGGCCAATAATAGCCCAAGCGTATGAGTTTTTTTGAAAGGGTAAGACCACTTGAATGAGTGCCACAAATGTCATTATGGACTTCATGTAAGGCCTTCTCAGATTCTTCTTGTTCAAGATATCTTAAAAGAGTACTGTCTAGACCTCATTTAAATAGGGTATCTGCAACGAGAGTAAAATGGGAGGATTGGCGAATAAAGTTTCTCTTTTGATTTTTTGATAAGTCGGGAGGTAGGGTGTTATCTTTCAGGTATGTGTAAGTTTGGCCATAGTGGGAGGAATCATGCCCCACAAGGTGAGAAATAGTTTGGGAATCAAGACAATTATGAGCAAGGTAAAACAACTCTTCCACCAGGAATTCATAGCATTGTTGATTTTCTTGTGTTTGAAGTAGAGAAGCAAGTGTAGCCATGGCATCTGCTACTTTGTTGTCATTTCTTGGAATCTGCTAGAAAGTTATTTCTACAAAGTATTTATTGATATCATCAACCATATTTTTATAAGGCATTAATTTTTTGTCCTTTGCTTGATAGTAATCATTAATTTGATTCATGATGAGCTGAGAGTCTCCAAAGACTTGAAGTTGTGTAATGTTCCATTCTATAGCCATTTTGATACTTGTTACCAAAGCTTCATATTCTGTTGTGTTGTTGGTGCATGGAAAGCTTAATTTGTATGTTTTTGGGATTGTATGACCTTGTGGTGTGATGAATAGAATACCTGCTCCTGATCCATGCTGTGTATATGAACCATCAAAGTATAATTGCCATGTTTTTGTTGTGATTGTTAGGATATCAGCATCAAGAAATTCAATCTGTAAAGGATGATCATCTTGAAGGGATTCCTCTACTAGTTGATCTGCAATGACTTGTCCTTTTATATCTTTTCTGTCAACATACTCAATATCAAACTCACTCATAATCATGATCCATTTTGCTAGTCATCTTGTTAATGTTGTTTTGCTGAGTAAATATTTTAGAGGATCAATTTTAGCTATCAACTTGATGGAGTGAGATAGTAGATAGTATCATAATTTTTGAGAAGAAAAAACTACTGCCAAGCATTCTTTTTCTATTGGTGAATAGTTGATCTTGTATCCTACTACTGTTTTTTGTTGATGTAGTAGATGGCTCGTTCTTTTCCTTCATTATCCTATTGTGCAAGTAAAACTCCTAATGATTCTTTGGTGGCTGATACATAAAGTAACAATGACTTCCCTGGAATTGGTGACATTAGGACGGGTGGTTGTATGAGATAAGCCTTGATCTTGTTGAATGAATCCTCACATTGGTGGTCCCACTTGAAATGAACATTTTTGTGCAATGAATGAGTAAATGGTTGACATTTATCTACTAGTTGAGTAACAAATCTTCTGATTGACTAGAGTCTTCCTTGGAGTGATCTAAGTTGACTTATATTCTTGGGAGATGTCATTTCCATGATTGCTTTTACCTTAGCTGTATCCACTTTGATACCTCTAGCTAAAACAATGTATCTCAATAACTTGCCTGAAGTGACCCCAAAGGCACATTTCTTAGGGTTTAGTCATAGCTTGTATTGTTCTTACCTGTCAAATATATTTTCTAGTATCTCTATATGTTCTTCTCTATTGTATGATTTATCCAATATGTAATCCACATAGTCTTCCATGAATGTATGCATCATGTCATAAAATTTAGTTGTCATAGCTCTTTGATATGTAGCACTTGAGTTCTTTAATCCAAAAGGCATGGCGTTCTAGCAGAAATTACCCCATAGATATGTGAAAGCTGTCTTTTCTTGAACTTCGGGTGCTATTTTGATCAGATTGTATCTCAATAACTCATAAGTTGATTTTTTTTAATTAATTAGAAGATTTTGAAGAAATGAATTTGATGATGAATTTGATGGGGGGAATTAATTAATTTGAATTAATTAATCAAAGAGGATTATCGAAATGAACCTATTAAATAAATCCTTAGATTTATTAATAAGTAGATGAAAGGGGGATTTTAATCAAATTGCTTAGTGAATTCAATTAAATTAGGAAGGGGCATTAATTATATAATTTCTTATTTAATTAATTATCTTCAGACCATTTTTAGGTGTATACACCTTATTATCTCCAAATCTAACCGATCCACCATTAAATTCTTGCAGTGATAAAAAATTTCTCTTGTCACCAATCATGTGATGTGAGCATCCACTGTCTATAACCCATTCATCCTTTTCTTCAATTTTAGTAGCCAAAGCCTTTTCCTCAGTATGTATTGCTTCAATGATAGATTCTAGAGAATCATCCTTGATAGCAATAAAGACCCAATCTTTACCTAGAGGAAGCTCCATTACCGGATCCACTGACAAGTTTATCATTATCATCATTAAAAATACAAAAATCATCATCACTAGCATAATAACATGATTTATCCTTATTCCTTCTGAATCTAGGTCTTCTCTGATATTCAGGATTAGGCTTATAATTCCTCACAAATCTTTCATGATTCCTAGTAGCTCTTTCAGAACATCTAGATGCAAATTGACCAATATTATTGCATGGAAAGCATTGAAAAGGGAGTTTTCCTTCATACTTACTTCCAACTAGTCCTTTAGGGATTCTTCTAGCAATTAGTGCTTCTAGCTCTTCAAGCTCTCTTTCTTCTCTCTCAATTTCCTCCATATCCTTATCATACATCTCTTTCCAATCTATATTTTTTTTACTGGAGGCATATTCTTTAAATGCAGTCTCATTTTTAGCAGCATTTTGATCTCCAAGTTCTTCAAGTTCAAAATCAGTCAATTTCCCAAGTAATGTATCTCTAGTCATAGGGGTACTTGACATTGTCTGGAGTTCATTGATAGTAGTAGCCTTCATCTTGTAAGCTGGAGGTAGAACTCTTAGAACTTTTGACACTATTTCATCTTCACTAAATGATCTACCACAACATTTGATAGCCATGACAATCTCATTGACTCTATCCATGAAAAAACTTATCTTCTCATCCTCTTCCATCTTCAAAGTTTCATATCTTACACATAAACCTTCAAGTTTAGAAATATTTACTTCCTGATCACCTTCATAAAGAGTTTCAAGATTTAACCAGATCTGCTTAGCATTCTCTAATTCTATGGCATTCAACAACTTTTCATCAGACAAGGCACTCAACAAAGCTTCTTTTGCTCTTACATCATTTTCATCTCTCTTTTGTTCATCAGCAGGTGTCGGTGTACCAGAATTAGGATCATGAGGTATATACTGTTTCTCCACTATCTCCCAAACTTCTATTCCAAGACATCTGAGATGAATATTCATCCACTCCTTCCATATGTTGTAATTTTTACCATCAAATCTGGGACTCTCCTTTCGATAAGGATTGAATGTAGAACTAGATGTCGATACCATCCAATCTCCTCAAGTGGTTAAGCTTCTATAGAGAGGACCTCGCTCTGATACCAATTGTTAGAATGGGCTGATACCAGGAGTAAACTGAGAGGTGGGGTGAATTATTTTACTAACAATAACAACAATCAATTCAATTATAAACCTTAAACCAGAGCACAACTCAATGAAGAATATAACATGAAAGTACAACACAAATAACACAAATATTTTGACGAGGAAAACCCGGAAAGGGAAAAACCATGATGGGAAACCCTACCCACACTCAAATGCATACTCTACAGTAGTATTGTGAATGATTACAATGGGGTCTGCACATGCAGAAAGGCCAACAACCTAGAGTGCACTGCTCATCACAAAGGGAAGTCTCACTAACTTACAAAATCATTGGACTACAATTTGGAATACAATGAACTGTGAAGGTAGCATCTACAAATTCCTGATATAGTTCTAGTTAAGCACTAATGTCTACTCTGTAATAAAACCTTCCTTAAACCTTTTCTAAATGATATAACCTTATTCTCTCATAAATCAACCTTTGATAATGCGGGTGAACTCATAATGCTAGTTCCCACTTTTTCGTACATCCTGATTTTTGTTGAAATCATACATTTTTTAGAAAATATAATGATTTAATCTTTAAGAGGTCCCATTTGAAGTAATTAATTGAAGACAGGTAGGTCAAAGGCTCTTAGATCAAAATTTCTTGGATATAATCTCTCTACTTCTAAATCATACTTGCAATGGAGTCTCTTTTGCATCTATCAAATGCTAATAAAAAACCAATTTTACATTAGCTTTTGGGGGGTCAAGTGAATTCATTTAGAAGTTTTGTTTTTTTATGTATTTAGCCCTTATTATAAGCTTTCCAAATAGTATAATTTTTAATTTATTTAATTTCATTAATATATTTTTTATTTTAATTCTTATGAATGTAAGGTTTTCATCGAACATGAATTTCTTTGTTCAATGCTTATGGAAAAATAGTAAACATCACCCAAAATAAATTGAAAAATATTTACGCACTAGGTATTGAAGTCCTCTTTCCAAAAAAAATAAATAACTTGATTTTTCCGTTATATATACAAGAAATTATGTAATATAAAATGGACATATGTCAAAATTACAATTCACTCAACTTCAAATCTTAATAAAATATGAAATATTGAAGATAATATTACAAAACCAATTGCAAACACTAGATATGAATGTTAGAAATCTGAATTTGAAAGAATCACGTTCATATCTATTATAGAAAAAAAAGTTATGCTATGCAGATTGAGTATCACTCTTTAAAAATGTTGTTTTTTGAAAAACACTAGTTTTTGATAGAGATAGAAAAATGGAAGCAAATTGATTCCAAAAATTATCAAAAAATATTTTTAGAATCTACATACAATATGATACAAATCACTAGTTCACATCATCTACATATTCCTTACGATTTATAAGTAATAGGTGCCTGAATCTGAAGTTTTTTCTGAAAATGAATATTGCAGTGTCAAAGTTGGCAAAAAAGTGTAACCCACTATTGTGAGTTCACCCATGCAAAATTAACCAGCCATAACCATCAATCCATCCATACATCAATTACATGAATAAGTCACCTATAAATATAGATCATCAACCTTATTGACAAGGTTGGCTAAACCTTAAACCCATAAACCCATAATTATAGAAATTACATCACAAGATACCACCAGACCAATATTATGATTTACATTACATAGCGTGGACCTAAATCAACTAACCAAACAATTAAATCCACTAGGAATTCTGCTAAGACCAAAAGCCAACACGCTTCACTTGCTGGTATAAACCCTCAGTGAAAGTTTAAGCGGATCCAAATAGGACCGCCTTAACAACACATTATCCAAAGCAAAGTCATCAAACACTTGGGATATGATGAAGAAGCACCAACAACATGATAGAAATCAATTCCATAAGTCGGACCCAAAATCCACATATGAAGTCACCAAATAATGCATACCAGTAAAGCTAACTAGGAAATCTAAGCAAGCTAGTAAAACACAAAGCTAGCGGGTACCAGTAAATACCAAAAGCAATAATAGCTGGATCACCAAATCAGAAGCAAGCATATAAACATCAGAATAAGCATCCAAAACTGATTCAAGAGATCTCATCATACCAAATTAGAAACACATCTAAAGCCAAGATGAACACCAATATTAACCGAGATAGATCTAACCAAGATAGTCTCCAACCGGGATACAATGTTGACATCAATGACAATACTTAACCATATCAAGCATACTGCCAACAATGTCTACTCAAGGATGATGCAAAGCATTGAAATCTCTTTTGTCTCTTTTATGTTGACTCAAAAGACACATGTGTTCCCTTTCTTCTAAGGTGGTTTCCTTTCTTTGGGGAATGAGGACTATTCTATTCATATATATACATGATATACATAAGTTATCATACAACTCACTAACCCTGAGGAAAGCAAAACTACCTCTTGCTTTGTGTTTTGTGTTCATTATCCTTGGGTTTAATCCTTGATTAGGGGACAAATCCTTGTGATAGTGTGATCCCTCACTTTCTCTCTTGGGTGTATCCTACCTTAAATCAATCGCTCCCGATAAGGCGTGCGCAATCACTTTAACGTGGGGGCATACACTCTGCTCATAATTTCCTTCTTGATACTTAAAGTTACTTAGTGAACTTGGCTTTGCTTTTTAATTTTCGGTATCCTTTCTTTTCATGACTCAATGTGAGGGGAACCTTGCTATTTGTAGCAGAGATTACTTTAGTGGCGAATATTTGCCAATGGTGAATTTTTCACGTCGGCAACCTGGGAAATGGTGAATATTTTGTACCAACTGGGGGTGACCATGTCGCCAGAACATATCAGTTTCCATCAAAGTCACGACCTGATTGCCATATGTTTTAGGCAATTAAATGTTTCTATACAATGATTTTGCCAATACAATATATGGTGGACACATGGTAAATTTAATTTTTTTGCCTACACTCTCCGAGGTTGCCTTAATAGACAACCATAATTTGCCTATAGGCATGTGAAGATTTGTTAGCCAGGAGGACCCAATTTGCCTGACATTTTGTCGACGCGTGCCACCATTCACCCCAACTTTTGCCAACTATATTGTATTTGCCAATTATTTGGATGACCTATAATCACCTCGAAAAATACATGCAAAGATCAGATCTATCTCAACACAATCTAGTGGGTTCTAGGCTCTAAATTCAAGTCAATAGTGAAGTTTCAAACCAGGAAAATCACTGTTGTTGACTACATTGGCGACTGCTAGTGACCTAAAGGTGAGTGATCATATTTTTCAAGTGTTATAATATTATTCTAAATTTATCTATATTTGTTTCCATTGTTGAGTTCATTTTTATTGAGTGGCGACCCATTAGTGCCAAGTATTCAGGACTCAGGGGGGACATTCAGACCTCAGACATCTAGATTGTAAGTCGTAGGGAAAATAAAACATAGATTATACATTATAGTATATTATTGATTCTTCAACAAACTGATTTTTTTTGCCAGCCTTTATTTCGTTGGAGATGTCGAACAGGAAGAGGGGTAGGAAACCTGAATGTGGGGAAGGCCATGAGAGGCCAACAAAAAGAAAAATGTTGTCTTCGTACTTTGGCATTGGAAAATATTGTGGTGAAAATATGGAAGGTACATCATCACAAGTACAAGTACAAAATTTGACACCTACACCGTATGTTGAAGATGGTGGCGAACCTGATATCTTAGATCAGGATGATCTTGAAGAAGATTATCTAGTAGATGCCCAAGTTAGCCGGAATGATATAATTGACTTGGGTGATAATGCAATTGATGATAATGCACAGAAGGGGAAAACAAAAGCTGGATCAAAAAAGGGTGAACCATAATCAAAAAAGGATCGAGAGTGGGATATGTTAGTGAGGAATTTTCAAATTAATTGGGCATCAAAGTATTCATTCATTGAGCTAGTGGATAATCCAATTGAAGGTGAGCCTCCAATAGAATGCAGGTGTAATATTTGCACTTGGAAACATAACAAGGAAATTAGGTTGTAGCTAAAATTTGACACCATAGAAAAGCATATGGGTAAAGTTTATGAAAAACAAATGAAAGACGGGGTTGAAAAATCAGTGATAAGATGGAAAACAAAGGAGGAATGTAAGCATGTGAGGAATGCCAAAGAGTATTATTTTCATGAGAAAATACTGATGAAGCTTGCTGAAGTTAAAGGTTCTATTGAAGCTAGTTTTGGAAAAGCAATGCAAATAGAGCATAGGGCATGCTATGATAGATTTCCCATCAATTAGTGGTTTATTACACTTTTTGAAAGTTCCTAACTATCCTAATAGACACTGGTCAGTAAACAATGGATGTAAATGGGAAAGTTGTCTTGCTGAGGTTGAAAAAGAAGATGTAAAGGAAAAAATAAGAGAGTCAAATTGTATTGCATTTTCTTTAGACAAAGTTATGGCAGTAGACAATACTTCATGGGTATGCATGCATGTTTATACTGTAGAGAATCATACCCTCCAGCCTCATCTACTATCTATTACTAAAATGAAGGAGAGTGTGATAGTGGAAAATTTATTTCTACTAGTAAAGAGAAGTTTAATTGAAAATGGAGGTATGGATGACATGATGGTAGCCAAAAAAATTGGTTTGTGTTGGAGCAGATGGAGCTTCAGTAATGCAAGGTCACAGGAACGGTCTTTGTACAAAGATTGAAACTTCATTTGTACCATACATTACTGCAATTCATTGCATGGCTCACAGAATAAATCTAGCTTTTGGAATTGTGAGCAAGTTTGCTTCGGTTAAAAAAAATGAAATTTTAATCAGAGAGCTCTACTCACACTTCTGTCGAAGTCCCAAGCGATTTTTGGAATTTCAACACTTTGCTGATGGAATAACTAATGGGAACAAGCTTCTCAAGGATAATGATACCAGATGGATCTCTTTGGATGGTCTAGCGCATTGAGCATTTTCAGAATATCCATCCTTCATTGGAATATTTCACACAAGTCCCGATGAATCAGATCAACCAAAATTTCTTGACCTCCTTCAGAGGTTAAGTAATTTAGAGACACTCTTAACTTTAGTAGCTCTTCTGCCCATGCTAAAAGGAAATGAGGAATATTATGAAGGATGCCCAAAAAAGAGCTTTGTATATTGTAAAATATGCCATGTTGCGTAAGATGACATACATGACCCTCGACAATCTCTATCGAAATCAACCAACACTATCTGATGAAAAATTTGTTAAGTGGCGAACACTCATAGATTTGAATAGTCCTAATAACTTTTTAAAAATCGGTGCAGATGGGGAGGTATGTGCCAATGTATAGGGATTTGAGATACCAATGCACTTCTATGCCACGGTCGACCCCGAGGAACCAGGAAAGTGCCCTAGGAGGCAACTAGCAAGTTACAAGGGAAGATTTCAACAAGATTGTTCAAACTGTAACTACTTCTGTGAAGAAAATTGCGTATGATCTTTCCTCACAAATTAGAAGCAGATTCCCTCCTGACAACCTTTTTGAAGCCATGTCTATTGTGTTTCCTCATTATTGGAGCCTCAACATTACATCTGATTTTTTAAGTAAGCTATTGATTTTGATAAAACAATTTTGCACATCCAGAGAATTGAATGGAGTAACTATAAATGGAATATTAGATGAAACTCATCTTTGAGACAAATCATCTCATTTTCCATAAACTATGAGAGAACAATATTGCAAAATGGAGAACACTCGTGAAGAGGGATCAGTAACAAGGCTTTAGAAAACTATAGCTGAGAACTTAGCATTGCGTGATTCAATGCCATAATATATGAAGCTTGCTGATTTATGTCTTACCATGATATTGGGTTCGGTGGAAGATGAGAGAGTTTTCAGTGCTTTGGGGTTCCTAAAATCAAAGCTAAGAAACAAACTAGACAAAAAATTGGAAAATTGCTTGAGGCTCTATACATCTAGGTATGATGTCCACACTTTTCCTTACAATAGGGCACTGCGAATCTGGAGGTCCAAATGTGAAAGAAGAGGTTTGGGAAACACTTCAAACCAAAGTGCCAGTGGGACTATTGACTCATGTACTGGACCTACTGGTAGCAATGAGATGCAGTTCAACGAAGGTATGCAGACTCAGAGTGAAGAAACCACAGACAAGAATCAAGAAACCTCTGAATTTGATGAGGATGAATGGAAACTGTAAGAGATTGGTATTTATTAGTCTTATTACTATATCTCATCATTCATATTACAAAAGCATATTACTTTTTGCAATTACAATTTAATATTGATTTGTAATTGTATTTTTCAACTTTCTATTTCCAAATTTAAAATAGCATAAAAAAAACACCATAATGTGTTTATTGATACAGAGATGTTTATTGTTTATTTAGACATGTTTGAGTCTCAAATCTGTGTTATACATTTCAGAACCATATGATACAATTCATTCAATAGTAATACACATGTCAAGAACTTAGATTTTCATTAATTCTTTCAAAATATAGCCATATGATATAATTCATTCAATAGTAATACTGAATACACCAATCTATGTGATTCTCCATGCAAATTGCAAAAGTGAATACAAAGCTTCAGAACCCTTTGCAAATGACCCTGAATTCCCTTTTATAGAAATAAGAAAGAAACAACAGCTCCTATGTGATTCTCCAATGTTGATGCAAAAGTGAATACAAAGTTTCAGAACCCTTTGCAAATGACCCTGAATTCCCTTTTATAGAAACAAGGGAGAAACAATAGCTTCAGGTAAAATTGCAAGTTTGCAAAATGCGAAGACTCAACATCAAAATCACAAACTCAACACAGATTTATGGCCATAACAGGCCGTATTAGCAATTTAACATCTACTACATGTCTGATGTCTCCTGTTCAAAAAATAGAGTTCAAAATTAAATATTAATTCACGCCATGACAAATTAAATATAGATAATAGTAGTGCCTAAAACCTAGTAATCAGAAATAGAGAAATGCATAAATGTTAAAGCAAGGGAGAATTTGAGAATACAAATTTACTGGGTGAAGTTTTGCATTGTGCATCATAGTTGTGCGAGTGCTGGTTTTTTCCTATTCACAAAATAGAGTTATTTCAAGCGATGCCAAATTCCAAACAGAAAAAACATAAAACCTTGAAATTAAGAGTAAACAAAGAAAATTGTGCAATACATACTATGATTCTTAAGATTTTTGTGCCAGTTTTTGTAGGGTGCTCCACTCTTCATCTGATGGAAGGTCAATATTCTGTAAACTATGGAAAGTCAACTGCAACTTCGTCAACATTCCATATTTAGAAGATTGATTTGACATCACTATTTCATCCAATACTGAATTTACAGTTGTAAATGGTTGGATGAATTCCAGAAAGATTTGGGGAGTTGTGTCCTTAAGAAGCAAGTCTAAATCAAACTTCATTTTTCTCTCCATGCTTTTTTTTGCAGGCTTCTTTTCCAATGAATTTATTTGATGGGTCAACGGTCTTAGGCAAACCAAGTTTAATCAAATTATTTTTCTTTTCTTGTAGCTTCAATATCTTTTTTCCATAACTTCTTATGTTTTCCTTAGTTTTTGGCATTTTTGAATGATAGATGATGTCTTAACTGTGGCATCAATGCTAATCTTAATTCTCTTGGATGCTAAGTAGCTGTCACTGGAACTGTAGACTACTTATAGAATCTTTTTTTCCATATCCTCTTTTGAATAAACATGTATGCTCTTCTCAAAGTGCCCTTTGATTTTCATATAAATTACTCTCAGAATTTCATTCAATTCAAACCATTCACACAACTTGTCAATCCTTTGCATTATTTTCTGCCAAATGTTTTCTTGTATATACTTCGTTGTATTTTTCATATTATCTTTCAATCTATCCTCCAAAGTTTTTATTTTATCATTTGCATTATGCAAGTCTTCTTTCATTTGTGCACATTTCTTTCTTTCTTCATCTACTTCCTCTTGCAATGTTTTTCTTTTTCCTTCCCATGATCCAATAGGTCCTGTAATATTCTCATTTCGGCAGCAGTAGACACATAAATTTTGTATAATTTTTGAAAACTGGCTCTTTCCTCATCAATTTTGTTACTGCTTTTAGCCAGTTTTTCTGTCAGGTCCTTCAATTCTACATCCAACTTCTCCTGCTCTGCAATTTCTACTGCAGAGCCCAAACTTTTTTTCCTTTTCTATAAATCATTGCACTTGCTATCTATTGCTTTCCTCCTTGATTTTTTGTTTACCGGGTCTACCTGTAACTTTTCTATTTGTTTCTCCAATTTATTTTTTTCTCTCTCCACCTTTAGTAGTGAAGTGTAGACCACTTTGTTAGTCCTTTTGACACACTAATTTTGTCCACATTATGTACTTTGGAAAAATCCATTTGGAGGGTGCTAACTTGAAATTCAGAGGGATCTATCTAATTGTGTGGTGGATTTTTATCTTTAGTTGGGGTCGGGGGCATAAAAACAATGAACTCCATCATATCTTTCTATGGGTCATATGTTGGAAATATCTTGTTCCTTGCAGGCTCTTCATTTAAAACTTTAGTCAGGGAAACCCTATGAAATGCTTTCTTTTTTTCTTTATTTGCTTTTGTTGTGTGTTCGTATTTTTCATAGTAATCACGATATTGAAAATCTGGGCTTGCTGAAGCAATTGAATGTTTGAAAGGTGACATAGGAATACCAGAGGCTCCAGTTCCACTTATTCCTATGGTTTTAACTAATGCTTGACTAGGATTACCAACAACAATTCTTGATCCTGTCCCACTCCCACTGACACTTTCAAGTGTAGTTTTCATAATCTTTTTAGGTGTGTGATCTGAAGCTGCAAATGATTGTTTTGTAGTGTCAGTGGCACTTGATATAGGATTCTGAATAGTATTAGTATCTACCACTAGTGGCCTCTTGCGAGAGATATTTTGTTGTAGCCCTTGTCCAACAACAAGACAACTAGTATTAGTAGTACTGGTAGTACCCATGCCAACCCCACCAATCACAACATCACTTGACTGAACAATAATGGGAATACTATCCCTAGATTCCCCACCTGTGGTAGTGGCACTTGATTCACCACCAATGGGAATACCATGATGTGGTGGTGGTTGTGGATTTGAACCTGAAACAAATGTAGGTGGACCCTGAGGGTAATGAGTAGTACCTATCCGTGATGAATTTGAAGAATCAAGTCCAATCACTAGTTTAATGGGAGCTTTTGATTTTTACCCTGATGGAAGTTGTACCTAAAGTGGATACCAAATGCCCTCTCGTCTGGCACCTATACCACCACCTTCAAAACCTATTTTTTCCACAATGCTTGCCCCTTTGCTATATTTTTCTTTCACGAACTCATTGACTGGACCTAATATTTTAGGGATTGTAGTAGTTGTTGGAGTGGTATCAAACTCATACTCATAATCATATTCACTCCTATCATGTGTTGTTGTGGGATGCTCCATATTCCACAATTTGCTAAACTCTCCATCCTCGTCGATGGTCTCAAATTCTACACTAGTCTTTGGCTCACCGAGATTCTTCCTCATAGTCCAAAAATGATTTATTTTGGTTTGAGTCCCAAAAATCTCTTTACATTCTTGCATAATTGATTTGGGAATAGATTTCTTAGATGGATTAGCAAATTATAGGTAGAAATTGTAGGACCTCCTATTTTGGATACCCTGGCCCTCCTCTATTGTCCTCTATGTGTGCAATGCCATAATTTGTGATGAAATTTCTTCTGTTGAAATGTTATTGTCAACTGCAATTTTCTCCATCTCTTTTTTAACCTCATCCCAAGAGTCCATGTTTCTAATATTTTCTAGCAATGGTTTACATTCATGTTGACATAACAATGAAGAGTTCCCATTTTTCTTAAGCCTTGCTTGAACTATACCGATTGGATCATAATGCTAGAGACCCTCATCACCAAAGTTAAAAACTATCAAAAAATCATGTGCCACATTGAATGCTTTTCTCTCAAATGTGAACCCTCCACATGAGAAAGGCAAGAAAGGAAATATTCTTTTCTTTTGCTGACCATGGAAGTGCCTATCTGTGCTCTCCAATTGATGTACATACTCCAATGCAAATACCCTCTCTGTCACATGTATTGGAAGTCTGTATGGTTTTACTAGCGATCTGTAAAACCTTAACACAGTGAATTCTTCCATGAAGAACCAGTTAGCCAATTCTATTTGACTTCCAAGTTGAATGCAATCTCTACAAGACACGGGCAACCTAGGCATTGGAGTGCTTGTAATTTCATTATACATTGGTGCCAAAAAGAAGTCTACAAAATGGTTGTAGTTCTTTCTGTTATCATGGATCCTTATCTTTGGTGTCCATTCATATATTGGATACTTTATTCTCTTCCAATCTTCTCATCAATCTTATAGTTCACAATTTGAGTCTTGTTGGTCTCGAATATTGCATGATACTTGGATAGAAGGAGATAGCACAAGTAGGATGAGAACCTAAATGTCTTACAGGAACCTTTTTTGATCATTAGTAATTGATTTTGCATGGATTGAACAATGTGCTCAATAAAATCATATCTTACTGGCTGACCTACACAATGGATATTATAAATCATTTCAAGAAGGCTTGCACCCACTTCCCTATTATTTTCCAATGCCAGGCAAAACAACAGCATGGAAATAGTATTCCCAACCCAAGGAACAAAAATGTTAGAATCATAAGGAGGCTTATGATTCTGATCCAACATAATACCAGTACCACTCTTTATTAGAGATTTGATAAATGAATCTCTGCGACTTGGATCGAGACTCTCATAATTCCCTACTAGCTTTCCAAGGTCAATTTGGATGTTTGAGTTTTGGGCTTCAAATCCTAGGTTCAACAAACAAGCAAATTCTCCCTCATTTATGGATAGAATTTCCTCTTTTGTATTTTTATTGACAATTGCTTTTTTATCTTCATCATAATTTTTGATGCATGACAAAATCAAGGCAAGGGAATACTTCAGGTAACACCATGCTTCCCAATCTAGCATCCCATGATGCGATTTTATATGTTCTTTATTGTAACATTGGGTTGAAAACATAAAATTTTTCCCTGCATGCATCTACCGCCTTACTAGACAATACATATCTAATATCTATGATACGCTTTTCATCATGGATAGCAGGGTCATGCATATCATGGTATTCATTAGTGAAACCTAGTGTTTTAACCAGTTCGGTTAGGTAATTTTTTTTTTTCACTTGGCTTCCTGTTGAACTACTGCTTCCCATTTCCCATCACTATTATTGTTAATAATTCAAAATAATGCTAGATAAAAACCTAAAAATGCTAACCCTCAAATTGGACCATGAGATTAAAAAAAGAAAAAAGGCGAGATGTAGGTGTTCTAGATTTTACCCAGAATTTCTCTTTCACTAGATTGGCGTTGACAGTCTCTATTGTAACTTGCATTCCTCAATCTAGTAGTAGATTATGACTCTCCCTCGATTTATAGTTTTTTCCAGGAAATGAAATACGATTATGATTTACAAGTCTCTTATTTTGAAAACTCTGAAAAGTACAAAAGTAATACCTAAAGGGCAAAATATCTAGAATCATGTTGTAATTTTATTAATTATTATTAATAACTATTTCATGCCGAAGGAAAAAAAATTCATTACTTCAATATAAATTTTGAGGACATTAAATGTAAAACGTTCAATTCCGGGCGAAGTTCTCACAAATGTGTTCACTTCCCACATTCAAGCCAGAATCCACCCTAAGCCGTTGATCTTAACTCATCCAACGGATGATGGTACCTGTTGTTAGATGTCATGGGTCTCATGACTTTTGCCATTTTTCAGGCACGTCACCATACTCATGTCACTTTTCAGGTTTGTTTTTTAATTTTGTTTAATCATTTTAAACTTCTGCCTGAAAAAGAGCTTTATAGACTTAATTATATTTAATTAAATTTAAAATGTTTCAATTCTGGGCGAAGTTCTCATAAATGTGTTCACTTCCCACATTCGGGCTGAAATCCACCCTAAGCTGTTGATCTTTGCTCATCCAACGGATGATGGTACCTGTTGTTAGATGTCATGGGTCCGATGACTTTTGCCATTTTTCGGGCACGTCACCATATTTGTGTCACTTTTTTGGTCTATTTTTTAAGTCTGTTTAATCATTTTAAACTTCCGCTCGAGAAAGAGCTTTATAGACTTAATTATATTTAATTAAATTTAAAACATTTCAATTTCGGGCAAAGTTCTCACAAATGTGTTCACTTCCCACATTCGGGCCGAAATCCACCCCAAGTCATTGATCTTTGCTCACCCAATGGACGATGGTACCTGTTGTTAGATGTCGTGGGTCCCATGACTTTTGCCTTGTTTTAGGCACGTCACCATACTCATGTCACTTTTTGGGTCTATTTTTTAAATCTATTTAATCATTTTAAACTTCCACCCAAAAAAGAGCTTTGTAGACTTAATTATATTTAATTAAATTTAAAATGTTCAATTCCAGGCGAAGTTCTCACAAATGTGTTCACTTCCCACATTCAGGCCGAAATCTGCCCTAAGCCGTTGATCTTTGCTCATCCAATGGATGATGGTACCTGTTGTCAGATGTCGTGGGTCCCATGACTTCTACCATTTTTTGGCACGTCACCATACTTGTGTCACTTTTCGGGTCTATTTTTTAGGTCTATTTAATCATTTTAAAATTTTGCCCGAAAAAGAGCTTTATAGACTTCATTATATTTAATTAAATTTAAAATGTTAAATTCCGGGCAAAGTTCTCACAAATGTGTTCACTTCCCACATTTGGACCGAAATCCACCCTAAGTCATTGATCTTTTTTCATCCAATGGATGATGGTACCTGTTGAGTGTTGTCAAATGTCGTCGGTCCCATAATAAGAGACATTTAAATTTTAAAGATGTGCAATAGTTTGAGATAACTATTAGATCTAATGTTAATATTATTTGTAAAAATATGAAATTGAAAAATAATATAAAACATGAAACTTAGTTTCTAGAATAAAACAAATAACTAAATAAAAATATAGAATTTGATATACAATTTGAAAGGTAAAAGTTTAATATAAAAAAGAAAACATTCAATATTAAATCTAAAATATTAATTTAAAGTTTAACAAAATCCTTTAAAAATATGTTTACGATATATAATTTTGAAAAATAGTTTAAAAATATATATAAAAGTTCAACATAAATTTAGTGTAATTTGAATTTGAATTTAATAAATAAATAAAGACTAAAAATATATATAAAAGTTCAACATAAATTTAGTTTAATATAGATTTTAATTTAATATAATTAAAATAAGTAAATTTAGTTTAATATAAGTAAGTTGGATTTTTAGTTCAAATCTTAACTATATATTTATAAAATTATAATCAACCATAATCAATGTACAAATAATTAATGGAATGAATTGAATTTTTTATATATATATTAAATATAGAGGAAGAAGCGTCCAAGGGGTTGAGCTTAACTGGTTAAAACACTGGGTTCTCACGGTGGAGACCCAAGTTCAATTCCCAATAGGGACATCTGAAGTGGAATTCTAAGTTGTGACTCTTGGCCTTCCATAGGATGGGGAAGGTCTTGGGTCAATCTAATCAAACATAATAATAATAATAATTCAAAGATATGTAATGGGGATGGGGCCCCCTACTGTGTCCCCACTGGTTCATAGCTCCAGTCAAAAGCTATTCAAGCTTCGGCCAATTACCGATCAAAAAAAAAAATATAGAGGAAGAAGCATTACATAAAAAAGATCACAGTATTAAATTTATTTCCATTGTTTAATAGATAATTGAAATAACGTAGTTCATATACAAAAGAAATTTGAAAAAATTTAATTAATAAAAATGAAATAGAACTATAGAAAGCATTTTTATATCCATAAGACTCTAAGAGGCAAACAGAAACAAACTGGAATTTGAAAAATTATCATTAATAGTTATGCTTTGGAAATTTACAATTTTTACGTCTGAGACTTGAGTCCCTCAAAAACTTAAAACCCAAAATGAGTGAGCCACTGAGCCTATTAGGGTTCAAGGACATAGGAAAACAAACTACTAGGGGCCCAGGGGGGCGGGGCTAGTGCACATGTAGTGGAATTGTTTACAATTTTGCCCTAAGAATCTGGCCCTCCTTCCATGTAGAATTATTCAGACAACATAAGCTAAGAGAATTCTTCAAGCCACATGTAGTTTGGAAAGTCATCCAGGAGCAACCATTTTTGGAGGAAGTCCCTACCAATCTGCGCCCATTTCTTGTGATGCATCAACTGCTCTGCATTCACATTCAGGAGAAATGGTTGCCTGGCCACTGGCACTATTTGGTCAGGGAGGAGAAGCTTGGATAATTCACTCACCCAAGGGATCCCCACCCCTACTTCTGCAAGGATGACAAGAGTAATTTCATCTCCAAGGAATTCTTCCTTACAAACCTTCCTCAACAACATTAGCATATCCACCTTGTCTCCTCCGAGGTCTAGAAGAGACGCTAAGAACCAGGATGTAACGTCCGTGTTAACACGGTACCTATTTTCATTTCGTAGAAACTCTCTACCCAACACCATCCGCATAGCCTCATTGTGAACGACCCAACCTCCTTGCAGACTGATTGGAGGGTTGGGTCTCTAACAAAGCCTAGAAAGGCTCTCTGGTCCTCTACAGAAATGCTTCTCAAGTAGATGGGAGTGTCCATCTTGAGAAAATAGATTAACAAATTAAACAACCTGAGCCTATAAACCTAAACTAGATGAAGAATTTAAATACTGCAAGCTCTGATGATATATCTACCAAATGGCAAAGGCTAATTGAAGATGAAAGAAGCAGAGATCGTATATAAATAGTTGAAGCTCTTGATTGTAATAATTAGTTCTTTAACCGTATTAATTGCTTTAAATTTTTTTAAATTTTTCGTATCTCTGCAAATCTTTCCCATAAATGCACTATTGTGCGAAAATGGAAACACCTATAAACCAGTACCAAGTTGGCAAGTATCACATTGGAAGTTGTGGGGACAGAGTGGATTGCAATTAGTGAAAATATATATATTAAATGAACGAAATTATCGATCGTGATTTGTGACATTTGATATGTGTCTATTGAATCCAATTCCATTTCGGGCACTTTCTGGTGAGCTCTGTTCTCTTCAAAAAATTGGGCCAAAATAAAACTTCAACCATTGATCTACGATCATCAAATGGTTTAAAATCATTGATATATTTTAGGTATGTGTCACCTTTCATGTGTCAAAGAGGCCATACTTATTGATACATTGTGCAGAGTCCAAACTCAATGTGATGTGATGTAATGATGTGATGTGATGTGCCTTGTCTATTAATGGCAATGAATTCATGAAATCGCCAATAAATTATATATTTTTCCATTCATAACAAAATATTCACCAAAACAAATTAAATAATTTTCAAGCGATGGATAAAAATCGCCAATACATTTAAATAATGTTTCCTTTGGAGTAAAATTTTTCACTCATACAATTATATATTTGTTCCTTTTAACAAAAATTATTCGCCTCCCACAACAAATATTTTCCCAAAGAACAAGGTATTATTTGCCAGAAATTTATGGAATTTTCATACCCTAGAAAAAATCGCCAATACAAAATAATTTTTTTCCCTATTTAAATTTTTTTTTTTTGCCATCAATATGAAAATTTCCCCCCAAAAATAATGTCTAATTCACTAGGGTTTTACACAATTGGTTGGGGGGTGGTTTCTTAAAGTTATCCTTGATTTGTAGTCATGGTTCTCTCCCTTTTGATCTTCCTTTTTACCTTGTCAATCGAAGTCGTAAGATCTTTAGTCCACTGGAGGCTTGGTGTATCTTGCCTCCTTGACATGGTGTAAGTCTTTCAATCTAGTTTCCTTATAGTTTACCAGTAGTATTGTCGTACACATATACTCCTGCTAAAGTGGGGACTAAATATAGCGTCATAAATTGTGACCTTGTAATTTTTTACCACATTTGGGTCTTCACACTGGCAAACGAATCCCTAAGCCTGACCGACGATCCAAGACATGCTTATACCACCTAAAACTTGCATTTTCTTTCACCTCGCACTACTTGCTCTCACTTCCTATCTTGAATTAGGGCAGGACAGGGGTGTGGTTCCCCTGTCCTTGCCCTATTTTGGGTCCCCTTCATTCAAATTGTGCATTGGACTTGTCAATCATTAGTAGGAAAACGTTCTCCTATGTCGGCCTAAGATGAAAAATCAGTTAAAAAACCCTAATTGGCAAGTACATAAGGAGCATTTTTCCCCTCCTATTTGAATAAGTTCGATAAGTGAAAATAAGTTCACATAAGTATCCTTTCAAGGCTAGGTGTTGCATTCAAGTCAAGGATTCAACCATTGAAGAGGAGATCTCTTTCAACATTCAACACATCCTACTCCACATATCCTTTCAAACAACTCTATCGACATTTCAATTGCATCCTCTCTTGAGGTTAATTCTACTTCAAGCATTTCCTTTCACTTACTTGCAAGTATCTTTCATCATTTGGTTAATTCCAAATTGGGGTTTAACTTGAAGGCAAACCCCCAATGCTAGCAATGTTTCCTCTCTTTTTTGTGTGTAGGTTGCATGTGTGCAACTGTAATTGTAGGTTTAGGCTTCATTTTTCAGAGATAGAAAAACCCTTTTCGAAGTGCGTATTTTTCAAAGGACAAAGTACACTTTCAACCTGGTCTCGACAACTTTTTCTCAAACTTGCAGGGGAGCTTCATCTCGGCATTTTACTGCTAAATCCAGGTACACAGCTTCATCTCGCATCTCTATCTCAAGATATAATCATTTCTTTGTCATCTTCATGCTTAGCTTAAATTCACTTTATTCAACCTGTCTATTTTAAAAGAGGGTTACTTTATTTTTCAAATTCATTACCAATTCATTTAGAATTCAATCTCTTTCCATTTGGGATTGGATCTAGTGAATTCAACCCCCCTCTTTTAAATGTAATGTGTGTGAGATGTTGAATGGAATCCTTTGTGAAACTTTCATCATTATTTTGAATGGAGTAAAGCTTTCCACTAGATCTCCCCTTATTCCTTTTCAACACCATTACACCATCTTCCAAAAAGATCTTCTACACCAGTCTTATATATCCACAACCACAAAATAAAACGTTCATCAAGTCAGGTAGCACAATATGCAATGTAACGTGTAACTGAGTGTCAGACCAGATCACAGAACATGTGGATCCATCAAATGATGTCAAAATGACTTCGACAAGTCATCCCTATCATCCCATGCATAAATCTCACCACTGCAATCATCAGAAAGCTTCCAGACCAAAAAATGTTGTACTAATCCTGAAATATGGGAGATACATTACCAGATCACTTTCTCCACCAGTTACCTAAAATCATGACTACTAGATAGGATTTCCAAGGATAGTTGCCATCAATGACAACCCTGATCCATTATCCATGCACAAAAATCCATCAGATGTGTGTCAATTGCCAACAAGGATCCTCTTATATAGAGAATACTTTAGAAAATAGAGGGATATGATTAAGAGGTGGAGGGATAAATGGTCGGCTAGGATTAAAGGGTAGGTATAGAAAATGGGAAAACATTAGAGAGGTGATTAAAGGTAAATTAAGAGATAAATGACAAGTGTCATGGAGGGATAAAACTAATGAATAAATCAAATAAATAAAGATCTATTCAATTAATAGAAGAAGTGGGGCCAATTAAATAAATAAAATATTTAAAATTAATTTTCGGGAAAGGATAATTTCAATAAATAAACATATTTATCTAAATAGTGAAAGTCTAAAAAAGGATTAATGAATAAAACATATGTCTTATCAAAGATATGTCTAAAAATGAAAATATTTTTGCAAGTGCTACTAAGATTTGTACAATGTTGTTTTTTCTAATTGTCTTGGTGAAAACAACATAGAGAACCCTTCTATCTTTGTGAGCATCGTGTAGGGCAACCCTTGCAGCTTGTGCATATTGATGTGTGGGACCCTATGACACCCACTTATAAAGGATACAAGTACTTTCAAATTTTTGTTGATGATCACACAAGGAAAATTTGGGTATATTATTTGTATAATTAAGATAAAAACATTTCATACTTTAGAGAGTTTTGTACTCCTGTGTTCAAAGAAAGATATGAATCATCATATTCTATTACAATTATGGATCACTAAGGGAGGCATGAATTAGTGATCTGCTGGAAATAAAATCCACAAACTTATTCTTTATCCACCGGTTAGCAATGTGTTAGAATATTTAATCTTTACTTAGCTTAGGTTTATTTTTATTTAATTTAGGATATTCCTTTGGAATTCCTACATGTAATTTGTCCTCTAGTACATGTGTGAGGACAAGTCATTTCTTTTATTTTCCTTTATTAAGGAATATTAGATTTCCTCCATAAGAGGATGTGAACACATGGCACACACATTTTATGAATGGTGGCATTCATAGATTTGGAGTTACTTTGTAACTCCTCTCCTCATCTCTATTTAAGAGATGCCTCCTCTCTCATTTCTTCTTAATGACAATATTGTAAAGAGCTTCTTGCTCTGTCTCTCTCTCTTTCATTTTTAGGCATTGCCTCATTCATAATATCACAAGGGGTTTTTCTTTTCTTTTCCCCTTTCAAAAGTTCTTGTGCCTCCTTCTTCACATTTGGGTGATGCTCCAAGTTTATTGCTTTTCTCATGGTAACAATTACTTCGTCATAAACTTTCTTGGATTAATTTTCCTTTCCTTGCTCTTTTATTTCCTTTCATGGTATCAGAGCAGGTTTCTAATCCTTGTTTTAAGTTAACATTGATGAAGGTTACCATTCAGTGGAGTTCACCTTGTTGGAGGCATTCTTGAGAGGAGAAGAAGTTCTTTTACTAATATTTTCTATTGTGCAGGGTTTTGGTTTCAAATTTTAATTTTTTTTTTTTTTTTTTCAAACTTGTTAACAAGTTTGCCTGTAGGTTTAATCTCCTATTCTAGATAGTTTTTATTAAAAAAAAGGGCTTTGGAAGGCTTGCCGCCAAAGTTCCTTCTTTCTAGTTTAAATTTAATTATTTTAAAAGTTTTGGAAGGCTTGCCGCCAAAACTCTAGTGCTAACTTCTTTTCCTGCATATTTTAGATTTCATATTCATTTAGTTTGGAAGGTTTACCGCCAAACTTAGTCTTCTTAATTTATTTGGTCGGCTTGCCGCCAAAACTAATTTATTATTAAAATTCATTTCTGATTCACTTGCAGATTTTAACTCTTTTTCTTGCTTACAACTATTCTGATTCAATTTGTTTGAATCTGCCATTCAATCCTAACATCTTTATTTGCAGGTGTTATTGATAAATAAAAGGGTTTATATTGTAAAAATAACTGACTGAAGCAAGCTATTATAATTTCTCTTTAAGGCAGATATAATTTATTCTTTATCAGTTTATTTCAAACCTTCTCTGTATTTAAGCATATTGAAAATTTAAAATCTAAACTCATTTTCAAAGTAAAATCTAAATCTCCATCCATCAACTCTAAAATCAATTTTTTTTTTTTGTTTGTTAAAAGCGGCATTTGAATAGCTAAATAATTCCATTTTTTAGATTTCCTCAAGTTATCTTCAATTCTGTTTATCTGTATCAGCTTAAGCAGAGGTCTGCTAAAGAAATTACAGTTTTTTTTTAAACACTGTATTCATTTTTTGAAACTCATCAATAAGAATTATTTAAGTCTTTGAGGTTTGCGTAAGGATAGGACCTGCATAAGTTTATCATTAAGGGACAGACAGCATATGCCTTTACACCCGTAGACTCTAAGATTGGCTTCATTTGAGCTCAGTCTTTGAGTGTGAGCCCTACTTCTGAACTTAATGCAGGCATTCCGAATGCAAAAATAAAAATAGTCGATGAATAGCTTCTGAAAAAAATTGTATACGTTAGTTTCCATCAGTATTCTAGATCCTACTCTCGCCAACCCTCATTTCAAAACGAAAAACAAGATTACAGGAATAGTTAAATAGAAGATTTGAATCTCTACAAATAACATTTTAATTTCACATTATTCTGTGCTTAGCGGGGTGAAAGAGTCTCGAACCTCTTGGACCTGTAATCTGCAAAATATAAACAACACTGTTAACTTGTATCTCTGTCTTTGTCTCTATAAATAGCAAAAAACACAGGCTGTTTCATCAATGACACTATTCCATTTTTAAGGAAAATAAACAGTCATCAAATAACCACCTCGCCTCTGTGTGTTATCGCCTACCTTTGCCAAACCACTCGCAGTTGCATCCATACCGAAACCAATAGGCATTTCTATTAGAACCCTCTCTGCAGACCTCGGTAACACGCAGAAAAAATAACCAGAACAAGCAGCCTTACAACATGAAGATCCTGTGAAAGCATCTGCAGAAGGGAGATCTCACGAAGGGCAGTGGGAGGGACGCCTTCCTCATCAGATTCGAGCCTAGTCTTCTTGAGGGCTGCCAATTGCCCAGTCTTCCTGTCCTTGGCCTTGTACACCTTGCCATATGTTCCTTCTCCAACCTTCTCCAGCTTCTCATACGCATCCATTGCTATAAAATCTAGGTTTCGAAAAAAAATTAAAAACGATCAGCCTGCTTTCAGATGAAAGTTTCGGAGAGTGTTAAACCACGACAAGCAGCATTCCCCCTTCCCAATCCGATAGCTATTCCAAACCCTACAACCTGTTAAAAACGCCTCTGCAGAGTATCGTCATAATTTAGATATCAAGTTAAAAAAAAACGTCTCTGCAGTCGTCTGTCATCTGACACGTTTAAAAGGTTTTTAAATCTTATTTTATTTAAATTAAGCTTAGTTTGATATTAAATTTTATCAATCTTGTGTTATTTCTTTTAAAAAAAAAAAATAGTCTATATATAAAGATTAATAACGCAAAAAAATTAGTTATCAAGTTTTTCATATAATTAAAATTAATTTTTTTTAAATCTTAAGTTGTATTCATCGAATTTTTAAAGCAAATATAATTTATTTATTTTATTTTTTTAAAATTTTAAAGTTATTTGAAAATAAAGATTTAAAAAAAATTTAATCTAAAGTTTGTTCAATTAAAATTAAGTATCTAAATTTAAATTTGTTATTTTAAAATAATATTTCTTTTTAATATTTTTACAAAAACATTTTTTAATTTTTAAAAAATCTATTGAAATTTGATTCAATCAAGGAAGTTAATTTTCGTTCTTTAATCAGTTTTTTTAATAGAAAGGACATTTTTTATTTTTAATCATTATCTTGCTATCATGTCTACATTAATTCCGGAAATTAAATTAAATAGTTCTAATTATCATTCATGGAAAACACATATTTCTTTTATTTTTCGTTTCAAGCATCTTTTGGATGTTGCGACTGATAAAACTTTTGAACCCGCTACATCTGCTCCTCAAGCCGACCTAGATAGATGGAAGGCTCAAAATGAGGAAGCACTTGGTTTAATTGGTATTTCAATGGTTCCTGATATGTATGTTTTAATTGGAAATTGTACAAAAGCGCATGAAGCTTGGGAAATTTTAAAAACCACTTATGATAGCTCAAATGAATCCTGAAAAATTCAACTTCAAGATCAACTTGAAGATCTAAGATATACAGATTTTAAAACTATGGATGAATTCTTATTAAAATCTGATTCTGTTAATAGTCAATTAACTAGTTTAGGAGTTACTCTTGCTGATTTACGTTTAATTCATCTCATTCTAAAAAAATGTCTTCCTCGTCAATTTCAACAATTTATTACGAATATTCATGCTCAACTTGCTATTCCTAGCTTAGCTACTCAATTAACATATGATATTTTTCGTAATTTATTGCGTCAAGAGGAAGCTAAATTAATTCAATTTGGTACTCTTAAAAGTAGTGAACATGCTTTTATGTCTAAAAATCAAAATCATAATAATAACTTTAGATCCAACAATAATAAACATAATCATAATCATAATAATAATCATCATAACAATCACAAATCTTCTAATTATCAATCTCATTCTAAATCCTATCATAATAATAATCATAATAATAATCACAATAATCAAAGGAATAATTCTCAAACAAGACCCCATTGCACATATTGTGGGAAAGATGGACATATTACTAATAATTGTTTTAAGAAACAAAATGGTAAAAAGCCCATGAATCAAAATAATCAAAATAATCAACATAAACCTCATTATAAGAAGGGTAATAATAATAATGGTAATTCATCTCGTCATGCATTTACATGTACTTATAATGTTTCTCAACCACTTGAGTGGATTATTGATTCTGGTGCATCTCAACATGTTACTTCTCATAAAGAATGTTTTGAATCTTTGCATCCCGATACTTCTAATATTCCTGTTCAATTAGCTAATAATCATAGTTGTAAAGTTGAAGCTATTGGTGATGTGAATGTTCCTAATGGGAAATTACATGATGTTCTTTATGTTCCTGAATTAAAATCAAATTTGATTTCAGTTCCTAAACTTTGTCAAGATTATAAGATTAACTTTTATAGGGGCGTATGTTATATCATTGATCCAAACACTAATCATGTTATTGCTACTGCTAAAATGGATAGTGATAACTTATTCAAGTTCTATGAATTTGCTCCTCCAAAGTATTCTTTGCTTACTACTGTTGATTTTACTACATGGCATGAAAGAATTGGCCATCTCAATTCTGATTATATTTCACTAATGCAAAAAGCAAATATGGTTGATGGATTGCCTACTATTGTTCCTTCTCAAATTGTTTGCAATGGTTGCATGAGTGGTAAGATGCATAGGGAACCCTTTCCTCATGGTCAATCTTGGAGGGCATACACTAAATTGCACCTCGTTCATAGTGATCTCTTGGGTCCCATGGAGAATCCCTCCATCCAAGGTTCAAGGTATGCACTTACCTTTGTTGATGATTTTTCCAGAAGAACATGGATATATTTCCTTCATAGTAAGGATCAAGTGCTTGATGTTTTTACTGAATTTCATATGTTTGTAGAAAGGCAATCTGGTTCTAAAATTAAGATTCTTCGTACTGACAATGGAAGAGAATATGTCAATAATGCATTTAATGCTTATTTAAAATCTTTTGGAATTAAACATGAGCTTACCGTTCCTTATACACCACAACAAAATGGTGTGGCAGAACGAAAGCATAGGACAATTGTTGAAATGGCTAGATGTTTATTGCATGCTAAAAATATGGATTACAAGTTTTGGGCTGAAGCTATGGCTTGTGCAACATATTTAATTAATAGAACACCTACCAAAGCCTTAAAGGATAAAACTCCTGAAGAAGCTTGGTCTGGTAGAAAACCTAATTTATAGAATTTAAGAATTTTTGGTTCAATAGCTTATGTTCACAAACCTAAGGAGAAAAGGAAAAAATTAGATGCTAAATCTTCTCCTTTTATTTTTGTTGGTTATGATGAAAATACTAAAGGTTATAGAGTTTACAATCCTATTACTAACAAGGTAAAAGTTGCAAGAGATGTTTGTATTGCAAAAAAGGGCATTCATGATTGTTCTAAAGTGAAGGATGATGAACTTGGTCAAACCAAAGTTGTGCTTGTGGAGGACCAACCTCCTTCTCTTAACCCTACTCCTAATGCATCTCTTTCTACTCCTTCTAGTGATAGTGATGATGATAATAATAACTCTACTCCTCATGACTCTTCTTCTAGTGATGAATCCATTACTTCTAAAAGAATACCTAAATGGTTTAAATCTTTAATTCAAGATAGTGATGAATACTTAGCTAGAATGGATAAACTTCAAGCTAGGAGAGTTAATTATTGTAATTATACTTTAATGACTACTATTATGAATTCTAATGATCCTAAAACATTTGATCAAGCTAAAAATCAACCACATTGGCAAAAAGAAATGAAGGAAGAATATGATACTCTAATTTCCAACAAAACTTGGGATTTAGTTCCCTTGCCTCATGGTAAAAATCTTGTTTCTTGCAAGTGGCTTTATAAAACTAAATTGAATGCTAATAATCAAGTTAGTAAATTTAAAGCTAGATTAGTTGCTAGAGGTTTTTCTCAAATTGAAGGCTTAGATTATAATGAAACTTTTGCTCCTGTTGCTAAAATGCCTACAATTAAACTTGTGCTAGCATTAGCTTCTAGAATGAATTGGCCTATTCACCAAATGGATGTTAAAAGTGCTTTTCTTAATGGTGATTTACATGAGGAAATTTATATGTCTCAACCTCCTGGTTTTATTAAAGAAGGTAATGCACACTTAGTTTGTAAATTAAAGAAATCAATTTATGGATTAAAGCAATCTCCTAGGGAGTGGTATTCAAAGATTAATGAATTCTTTCTTTCTCAAGGCTTTATTAGAAGTAAAAATGATCCTAACTTGTATATTAAACATAGTGAAGATGATATTATAATTATTATCTTGTATGTAGATGATTTGATTCTTACTTCAAGTTCCAATACTTTGATTTCTGATATTAAGTTTCAACTTAATCAAAAATTTCGAATGACTGATTTAGGTCTTTTACATTATTTCTTAGGAATGCAAATTTGGCAAACCTCTAAAGGAATTTTCTTATCCCAAAGTAAATATGCTCAAGATCTCATAGATAAGTTTAAAATGAATGATGCTCATCATGTTTCAATTCCTATTGAATTAGGCACTAAGTTAATGCTTGATATGCAAACTCCTCTTGTTGATGTTACTTTGTATAGACAATTAGTTGGAAGTTTAAATTATTTAACTCTTACTAGGCCCGATATTGCTTATAGTGTTGGTTTGGTTTCAAGATTCATGTCTAAACCTCAACAAACACACTTTAAAGTTGCTAAAAGAATTTTAAGATATATTAAAGGAACAATTAATGTAGGTTTGTTTTATGATGCAAATTCTGATTTTACTTTAAAAGGTTTTACTGATTCCGATCTAGGTGGAGATCCCAATGATGGGAAATCTACTTGTGGTTATTGTTTTTTTGTTGGTTCAGGAGCAATTTCTTGGAATAGTAAAAAGCAACAATCTACCTCTCTTGGATCCACTGAAGCTGAGTACAAAGGATGCACTAATGCTTCCAAAGAAGTCTTGTGGCTTAGAAGATTACTTGAAGATTTGGGTCTACCTCAACATGAACCAACTCCATTGTATTGTGACAACCAAAGTGCCATTGCCTTGGCTAAAAATCCAGTTTTCCATTTAAGGACAAAACACATTGCTCTCCAACACCACTTTATTAGAGAACAAATTGAAGACAAGCAAGTTTCACTCCTCTATTGCAAGGGGGAAGACCAAGTTGCAGATATTTTGACCAAGCCACTTTGTAAAGAAAAGTTCCAATTTCATTGTAAAAATCTTGGATTACAACCCATTGAAGGGTTTGATGTAAGCTCCCCAAGTAAAGCTTAAGGGGGGGTGTTAGAATATTTAATCTTTACTTAGCTTAGGTTTATTTTTATTTAATTTAGGATATTCCTTTGGAATTCCTACATGTAATTTGTCCTCTAGTACATGTGTGAGGACAAGTCATTTCTTTTATTTTCCTTTATTAAGGAATATTAGATTTCCTCCATAAGAGGATGTGAACACATGGCACACACATTTTATGAATGGTGGCATTCATAGATTTGGAGTTACTTTGTAACTCCTCTCCTCATCTCTATTTAAGAGATGCCTCCTCTCTCATTTCTTCTTAATGACAATATTGTAAAGAGCTTCTTGCTCTCTCTCTCTCTCTTTCATTTTTAGGCATTGCCTCATTCATAATATCACAAGGGGTTTTTCTTTGCTTTTCCCCTTTCAAAAGTTCTTGTGCCTCCTTCTTCACATTTGGGTGATGCTCCAAGTTTATTGCTTTTCTCATGGTAACAATTACTTCGTCATAAACTTTCTTGGATTAATTTTCCTTTCCTTGCTCTTTTATTTCCTTTCACAATGCATAATAGAAAAGAACATAAATATGCAATAAATAAGCCACATACCCATAATACTAGAATTTTTACGTGGAAACCTGAAAAGGGAAAAACCACGGTGGGGTGGGAACCCACAATATTCATATACTATGGCCAGGAGTACATAAATATTACATAGATGGGGAATGAACTTGCATTCAGGCTCATTGCCTAGAGCTCACTGCTCAATTACAATGAACCGGAAGGCTACAACCTTCAGGGAAGTCTCACTAAGTTACAATTTGATTACAATGAGAAAATACTATAAAAAGAACTCTGAGATAGCATCTAACAATGCAAGAATGAGTTTCGGTTAAGCACTAGATCTTTGACTGTCCTTGCTCTGCAAATACTCTATTTATGTCTCAGTCAGCTACCGAATTATTTGTAAATCAAATGTGCACGTGAAACTACACTCAATCCCACCAAAATGGATCACCACAATAGTATTATACCATAAACCAATCGCCAATTCGATCTTATATATCTGGTCTTAACATAAAAATAATCTCCCTCAATTTGGCTTCAAGAGGTGTAATGTGTAGCTCCTAGTTGGCTTCAATCTCGGAAAAAACATAGCAGCAGACCAAAAGAGTATGATCACATGCTCCCTAAGGATCTTCCCATTCACCAAAAACATGAGATCAACCACCAAAATCACCGCAATCATTGAAAGTCATTCTGGACCAAAACATGTTGGCATTATACACTCAGATGAGAAAGGTAGATGTTGTCATTATTGGCAACAAGGTTCAACAAGGTTCTACAGGTTCAATTGGCAATAGACATCACCTGCTGGCACTAACAGATACAACAAGGTTTATTAACATCGACATCCAGGTTACACTGGTAGCAGATCATATCGTCATTCCAGGCTGACTTGACAATAGTATTGTTTATGTGAAATAATTTTTAATGTAAATTATAATTGTATGGCTAACATATTGTATTATAAAGACATATATTTCTGAGTTCTTGTTGGTCATTTGGTATGTAATAAAAAGGAGTATGAAAGTGGTAATATGAGATAGGATAGAGATATGATAGCGAATAGTTGTATATGCATTTTGATGTGTTTATTTTGGAGCGAATAAGAAGCAGAGCAAAGAGAAGACTATCCTATCTAAGTAGAATCATTTGACAACATACTGGATAGGTTTTTTGGCAAAGGCAGAACTGGTATCAGACAAAGCATAACAGAGAACTCATCCAACATTTTGATGCAAGTTGTAAGAGTTCAATTTTGTGTTTACATCAGTATTGTAGTCAGTGTGACTCCATTTTTGTTGAGCAATGAACTCTAGGCAATTGGCCTTCCTGCATGTGCAGGCCCCTTTTGTATTGAGTAATATTTATTCATATTGGCCATTGAGTAAATATTGTGGGTCACAAATCCCACTGAGGTTTTTCCCTTACTGGGTTTCTTCACCAAAATATCTATGTTATGGTGTGCATTGATACTGATTATTTTCTTTCTCTTTACAACATTATTATTTTCTTATCGGTATATTAATTTCAGTTATAGAATTGCAAATAAGTTTAAATATTTCATCTACCAGTCAGACACTAATTCACCCCCACCTCTCAGTGTCTTTTGGATTAACCAAGTATCTAACAATTGGTATTAGAGCCTGATCCTCTATTTGTAGAAACCTAACAGCTTGAGGAAGATTTTAAAACTAGTACCGATGAAAAGTTTGAGACAACAGTTGGAAGCATCTCTTGAAGATTTTCATGAAGAAAAATTAAAGAATATCAAACTGGAAGAAGAACTCAGATCTGCTCGAGAATTCATCAAAGCACTTCAAGAAAACCTGATCATGGAAAATAATAAGAGAAAATAATTACATGTATAACTACAAAAACAAGATGATGAAGAAAAAGAAACTCTTAGAGATATTGCAGAGAAACTGAGACAAGAGAATAGTAACATGAAGAATGAGATGCAAGATTTAACCATGAGACTATGTAAGAATAGTGAAGACAAAAAGAAGAATCGGGAAGATTTGGCCAGACGACATAGTGAAAGATCAGATGAATCTACAAGGCTTAGTTATGACAATGATATGCTTAAAAAAGAGTTGATTCAGATGAAACATGACAAAGAGGAACTTATGAGACAAGTTAGCACCCTCGAAGGTGAGTTGGTCACTGTAAATGAATACAAAGACAAATTCAAAAAGAGTTCAGACAAGCTTGATGATATGCTGAAAAGTCAAAGACCTGATGGAGAAACAATTGGACTTGGATTTGAACATGGAGAAAGTTCTAGAACTGCAAATAATCATGATCATAGAAAGTTGGTAAGGCAAACCAATGCTTATAAATTGAATGGCAAATGTTTTAATTATAGCAAATTTGGTCATAGCGTAAATCAATGTAGATATAGGAATAATCAGAATACAAACTCATCCACCGGTCAATGTTCCAAATGCAATAAACATGGTTATAACTCAAACAATTGTAGAATGAATGTAAAATGCTATGCTTGTGGTAGATTTGAATATCTATCTAATCAATGCAGAACTCAAATCGGGCAAGGTTATGGAAAAGCTATTCAAAGAAACAATGTAACCTGTTATGCATGCAACAAGATTGGGCATATTGCAAGATTTTGCAAAAGCAAGAATGTACCAACAAGCAACAAAGGATCTAATGACAAAGGCAAGGAAAAGGTGAATGAAATCAAGCAAGAATTCTCTAAACAATGGGTCAAGAAGAGAGATTAGAGAAATGATGAATCTGGCTCTGCATCAGCAGAACAGAGAAATCTTGCACGAGCAGGAGATTCTTCATCTAACTAAGGAATAATCCTTAGGGGTAAGGCAACTAATTGAAGATCATGCATTTTACCCTCAGATGGTGGTAATAAGTCATAATTCTTCTTTACTGGCACATATGTTGAGTTACATAACTGGCGAAGCATTTAATGCGGTTGTTAGTTAACTTTTTGGTTATAAAGCATTTAAATTTCTCATTTCGATTCACCAAGAATTCAAGTATTCAAAGAGCACAAAAGTAGAGAACTGACATTCAAAAAGTGAAGCAGCAAAGATTTTCAAGGGATCCAAGGTTTTCACTTAAAAGGATTTATTTTATGACATGGCTTCTTCATCTTCTGTTCTTGAATTCATTACAAACCCTACAATTGTGGAGACTATCAAATGTCCTAGACCAGTCTTTAAAATAATCCCTAAGATAGCTAAGATGGATGACTCTATTGGTACATTTTTTAAAATTCCAAATGGGGTTGCATTTGCAGAAGACCCTAGGGTATACATTCACTGCAATATTGAAGATTTAGGGTCTGATGATATAAAGAACATGTTCATGAATGTCATCACAAACAAACAAGGTGTAATCAAACCTAAACATAAGATTGTGGAAGATTTAGGGTTCGTAGACATCCTTCATATGCCTAAATTTGAAGACTAAATTGTCTGATATATTCTTAGTAGAGTTCATGATGAATTGTTATGGCTAGACTCAGTTTACAAAATCACTAAGGAAGCAATTAGGGCTGTTATAGGTTTACCCTCTACCGGCACAAGGTCTAAGAAGAAGAAGAAAATTCCAAACAAAGAGGTTATGAACTTAACCGATGCTACATCTTATAATAGATCACTCAGGTTAGTGACATAACTGATAACAATGTTAAATATGCTAGTATGGTTATTGGATATAAGGTTGCACATACAAATAGGTTGAATTCTGTTTCCAATTTATGCATTCACAGTGCTTATGAGATGATAAAGAACAATGCTAAAATTGACATTTGTGAGTGGTTGAAAGATGAACTGATAGAAAATTTGGACAAAATCAAAGGTGACAAAAAGGGAACCTTCAAATTTGGAAATTTGATTGTATGTTTGATGCTATACTTCTCAAAGGAGATTCTTGGTATAGGCCACAAAGACTTTGCCTATGATATTTATGTTGGAAATTAGATTAAGGAGGAAATTACCAGCATGGGTTTAGAAGGTAACAAGCAAGTAAAGGAATATTTCAAAAACTTTCAAGCTAAAATGAAGCAAAGGGAAAGAATCCCTTTGAATATTGTTGATAAATATGAAAAACAAATATGCTTTGTTATTAAGAGAGATGAAATATGGATGGAGGTAGTTAAACCTAGAACTATCTGGGTAATTGAGATGGGATATGAAGTGGACTCAAACATTTTGGATACGTATGCCAAAATACTTCTAGATGCACCACCGGAACCTAATGAAAAGATCTTTGGCACTACTGAGACCATAGAAAAAGATGTTGATATTTAGAAGCAAAGGAAGAAAAGAGATAAAATATTGAAAGATGCTTCGAAGTTTGTTGAAGATGTTACAAAGGGATTGTTGAAACTTGATTAGTTGAGTGGTGTTGCTACAAAAGAAAGAAAATATGAATAGCAACTAGTAACACATGTTTCCCCTATTTTTACCTCATCCAACTTTGATAGTGATAAGGCTACAAAATTTAAAAGGGTGGATAGGAAGAAGAGAAAATCCTCACTGGCACCTACTTCATCACCTAAGAAGGCAAGGAAACTTAGAAAGAAAGAACAGGTTGTGAGAGAGCCTAGCAGTCCGGAGAAGAAGGTTACACAAAAGAAAGTAGAATAAAAGGTATCTTATACTCTTTCCCCAGAAGAGCTTGTTAATGAAATAACTCAGGACGGAAATCTCAGTAATGTTAGTAAGTTTTATCATTCTTTTAAAGATTCAGATAAAGACACTATTTAAGAGAGCATAATTTTGTACAGATATATATAAGAAAGTTCTTATTGAAGTCATTGATGTTCTCCCTAATGACTTATATCTGAGACTTGAAGCTAAAAGAATGTCTATTATGGAATTTTATAGGAAATTGAAGGTTGAAGCACTGTTGGTTGTTCATCCAGTTAAATCTAAACAAGAAATTGATGAATTGATATCTGAAGGCAACAAAACTATTTTTGCAAGTGGTCACGGGCAAGTAAGCCTCGTGGCCAATAGAATAAAGGAAATAGCAGATGAGACAATAGATAAATGGGATATTTTCTTTGTGGAGAAAGAGAAAAGAGAAGAAAAAGAAAGACAAAAGGTCGATAGATCTTTTACTAAGGTACACGAAAAAGGAGATAAAGGAAAGAATAAGGTTGGTAGTGTACCTGAATTCACAATAAAAGATAACTTACAACCACCAGCTCAGGATACCCCACTGACGGTAGCAGAGACACCAAAAAATGTGCAGAATCAGCCCGAAGAAAAGATATCAGAGGAAGTAAAAATAAATGATGTTGATCCCAAGTCAAACATTCTATTTACAATGAATTTTGACACTCGGGACATCAATATTGTAATGGATAATACCTCTATTTCAAAAAGTTTTGAGGAGAAGAAATCTAAATTTGTAAATGTTGAGATCTCTAACTCACCGGTCAAGGTAGTTGACACTCAGCAGAATGTTGAGATACCGAAAGGAAAAGAACAAGAATAGATAGCATCTGAACCGGTAGAGAATAAAATTTAGAATGAGGATAAGGAAGTGGTTAAGGTAGTTGAACAGGTAACAGGAGAAGAGAAGAAACTTAATGTTGAACCTAGCACTTCTCCCAGTACCTCCACTATGGATTTCAAACCAACAACTGTCACTGATGTATTATTGGATTCCATAAAGAAAATAACTGAGTGTAATGCCTTAGCATTCAAGGTTATAGATGACTCTCTACTGATTTTGCAGATGATTGCATGGGAGTGTAAGGTAGATCAAATTGATGGCTCAATAAGTAAATTAGACACATTGTCTAAATCCATTTCTACTAACATTCAGACATTAGACAAAATAAATGAGGAGAATACTCAAGAAAGAGTTAATAAAGAAAAGGAAAAATTCTTTGGTAAAACCATAAAGGATTGTATTCAGCAGATTGATTCATTGCTACCGGCATTGAATTCCACTATTTTGGAATATAAGGAATTATACCGAGAAGCTTGCAAACCTCATCATTTAACTAAAGATATTGATGATCAAATCAGGAAAACTCAGAAGGAGATTGATGATATTGCAGATAACATAATAGGTTCTTTAGAATTAACATCAGTCTTAGATTAGGAAATGGCTTTTCATGAAGAAAAGATTGAAAATCTAGAAAAAAAAAGGCTAGATTGAAAATGAAAACCTGGGAGTTGAAGAATAAGCTTGATCCAAGATTGGACAATCTACTAACTCACTGGAATGAACTATCCAAGGCAAAAATTCAAGGAGACAAATTACTGGAACAACAAATGCACTATCTTATCAAGATTATTGGGTAGATTGAAGCAATAATTACCGATGTTACAAAGTTCTTGCAGGGTCTTAACTTAGTTCTTGCAGATATTTTTCAGATTGTACATAACAGACTTTAGGTATCTAGGTAATTTTTTAATTTTTGATACTTTTGACATCCTTTGTCATTGATGTCAAAGGAGGAGTGGTATAGTGATAAAAATGTACAGAGTAAGGCATGGTGAAAAGTGACCAGAAGGAGATCATTTTCTCAAGGGGAGCACTCTCAGTTTTTGGTTTTTTATTTTTCTCATGAGTGTTGCCATCAATACCAGAGGGGGAGATTGTTGGCATTATACACTCATATGAGAAAGGTAGATGTTGTCATTGATGACAACAAGGTTAAACAAGGTTCTACAAGTTCTACCAGCAATATACTTCACCTACCAGCATCGGTAGATACAACAAGGTTTATTCACACTGACATCCAGGTTACACCATAGCAGATCATACCAGCATTCCAGGCTTACTTGACAATAGTATTGTTTATGCAAAATAATTTGTAATGTAAATTATAATTGTATGGCCAACATATTGTATTGTAAAGACTCATATATTTATGAGTTCTTGTAGGTCATTTGATATGTAATAAAAAGGAGTATGAAAGCGGCAATATGAGATAGGATAGAGATATGATAGCGAATAGTTGTATATGCATTTTGATGTGTTTATTTTGGAGTGAATAAGAAGAAAAGCAAATCAAAGACTATTCTATGTAAGCAGAATCATTTGACAACATACCGGCTAGGGTTTTTGGCAGAGGAAGAACCGATATCAGATAGACCATAACAAAGAACTCATCCAACATTTTGATGTAAGTTGTAAGAGTTCAATTTTGTGTTTACATCAGTATTGTAGTCAGTGTGACTCCATTTTTGTTGAGCAGTGAGCTCTAGGCAGTTGGCCTTCTTGCATGTGCAGGCCCCTTTTGTACTAAGTAATATTTATTCACATTGGCCAGTGAGTAAATATTGTGGGTCACAAATCCCACTGAGGTTTTCCCCTTACCGGGTTTTCTCACCAAAATATGTGTTATGGTGTACATTGATGCTGATTCTTTTGTTTCTCTTTACTACATTATTATTTGCTTACCAGTATATTAATTTCAATTACAAAATTTCAAATAAGTTTAAATCTTTCATCTATAGATCAGATACTGATTCACCCCCCCCTCTCAGTGTCTTTGGCATTAACCAAGTATCTAACAAAACATTACCAAGATAGCCCTATTTTACCAGTTAACTACCTACTGGTTAACTCTTGCTTCTGGATAAGATGAATCACAATTGTTAGATCAAATCACCAAGAAGAGTTGCTATCAATGACAACCCTAGACCAATAAGCAACTACTAAAAGTCACCAGATGAGTGTCAACTGCCAACAATATCACCCTTTGGCATTGATGGCAACACCTATGAAAAATGGCCAAGTGTAGAAATGTGTACACCGGATGAAAAATAATGAAAGAATTCTAAGGCTCCCCCTAAGATCAATAACACAAAAATATGCATCACTAAATTGTACACTCAATCATCCTGCACATTTTTCACCTCATCTCTCCCCCTTTGATAGAAATGCCAAAGATAGGTGTACATCAAAATATTATATACATATATACACACACAACGGATGATCAAATCTATACATGATTGAGTATATCTTCATATGCCATCTCAAGGAACCCAAGATAGGTGTTCCAACCTACCTACAATTTCTCCAAAATTGAAACAAAACCATTCAAAACATAAGCATGAAATTCTATAGCTGCAATCTCAGTTGGAGTCTCCCGAGACATGTTTTGAATGCAGTCCATCTTATAGTACAGTAAGGTATCTAACTGAGGACCAATTAGGTTCCATAGTTCACTTGTCTGCCTAACCATTCTCTCCTTCTCCTTCTCAAAATTCCTAATCTGCTCCATAATAGTCAAAATTTGGCCTTCAATACTGCTGGTTAAGTTAGCCATAGGATCATAAGCTTGAGAAATCTGAGCTAACTATCCTTTGGAATTATCTATTTGCTTGTCTATTTCAGTAGTTAAATTTGTCAAAACAAGACAAGACTTATAAATCTTACCACCTTTTGTTAAGGCCTCATAAATTAGTTTTAATTCCTTTTCAAGTTGGGCCTTATCATTGTTGATCATTTGCAAATAAAATTTAACTTTGGCATCTTTAAATTTCTCCATATCCTACCAGGTTGATGCCTTGGTCAAAGAATCAAACTGAGTGGATATATGAGCTATCAAGTTCTGAAGCTTACCAAATGAACTGGCATTAGCATCAAGTTGTAGTTCTGGTACCACCTATTCCAAAACTGTAACTATTTTCTCAATGAGTCTCTTCTCTTCTGATTCTGATTGTGCTAACTCCTAACTAGCTTGTTCTTGGAGAGCATCAATAACAATCATCCTTTCTTCCAAAGATATCTAATTAAATGGTTAGTCAAAATTGATATTAAACTATGGAAAGCTCCCTTGGCTTTGTATTTTTGATGTGTCAATTTCTATAAGGATCAGAGTTTCCATTACCTTACCCTTCTCTTTATCTGGTTGCTCCTATTTTTCTTCTACCTTTTTCTCAATCTCAACCTATCTGATTTTGTCTTCTTTGGGTACCTCCTGTGCACCAGTGTCACCACTTGGTGCACTAACCTCCATCTCAGCTGATTTATCATTCGCCTTAACAATCTCAACCTCTATAGAATCCAAAATTCATTTTTCTACTACATCCTAAGTGTCCTCCTTATTTATGTCATTTACCAGAGGATTCTCTAGCTGAGTGGCTTCATCTTGTGAAACAGTTTCTACTAGTCGGTTCTCAGTGAGAAACTTCTTCCAGATTGCACTGGTTTCTCTCCTTATTTCCCCTACTCTGCCAACCATCAGGCTATTCACTTTGTGCTTGCTCTTGAATTCCTTTTTTATTTTCTAACAAAATTAATCTATCAATTTCCTCAATAGTGATACTGGTGCACTAAATGACTAGTTCACTCTCCTTTATTTCTCTATCCATTTGACTAGTATATTTTCTCCTAGCATCAATAAAATTGTACAAATCTTTTGGAATATATTTTTCTAATTAAATCAATGGTTTACTAAATACATCCATGTACAAAACTATAGCTTCCTCAATCTACCTCTTATCCTTATCATCCACATTTTCATAATATACAAAAGTGTTATTCAAATTTTCATCTTTAATAATTTGATCTATTAATTCTTGAGTAGACAAAGGAGGAATAATATGATACTCTATTTGGGTGGTCTTCATCTTACTAGATTCAATTACCTCATCTAGGTTATATTTTACCTTCTTTCCTCACTTAGGCTTTCTTGCCGATACAGGATTAGACTTTGCCTTCTTCTCCTTTAGCCCTTTATTCTCAGCACCGGATTGAGGTTTCTGGATTACTCTTGTAAACTCTCCTTTCTTTGGCACCTTGGGAATATCAGTATTTGACTCCATTTTAGATGCCACCAAAGATACTTCCACATAATCCCTTTGGGGCTTCTGCTTCTTCCTCAAAACACCTTTCCCCTTTGCAGATGAACCAGAGGGTTCTGATTCAGCAGGAGGTGTCTTCATCAGAGAGGGAGAAGACCCTATCACCTTCAATTTTACTTGAATGGGTACAGTATTTTGTTTCTTCACCTTTTCAACTACATCCCTCATAGCTCTTGCAACCCTAACTTTTCTTCAAGAGTGACCTTCCTCAACAAGAATTTCCTCTACTATCTTAGCAACTTTACTTTTCCTAGCCGGTTCAGTGAACTTGGTGTGCAGTTCCATTGATTTTTCTTTGGAAGTTTTGAACCTTTCTTCTTTAGTATCCACTAGAGCATTAAACAAGTGTTGTGTGTAAGCATCCAAAGTCCCTGCATCAACCTCATAGCCCATAGGTATTATCCACACCATCCGGGGCTGATCTGCTTCCATGAGAAATTCATCTTTATTTACCATGAAATAGATTGTCCCCTCAAATTTCTTCACAAATTCCTTGGGGATTTTGACACTCTATTTCATCTTGTCCTGAAAGGTATTGAAGAATTCCCACAATGTAGCATTTTGATTATCTCTTTTTCCAAGTCCATCAAGACCCTGCTTTATATGTTGGGCTATTGGTCTGTCAAAAGCCCACTACACTCTACCGGTTTTGGGGATTTTATTCATGAAGTAAAGTCCTAGATAGATAACCAAGGAACCAAATTTGAAGACATGCTTTTTATCTTGCTTAATTTTCTTCAAATTTATCTTCAATTCCTCCAACAAAACACCACACAAATAATAATGAGCATCTTCCTTAACCATCTAGTAGGTCGCATGGATGATAGTGCCAGATATAGAATTCAATAGATTAGATTGATATACCTTGTAACCAATTACCATTGTAGCAAACATAACATCATCTTCCTTAATTGTGCTGATCTTTATTAAGTGTCCATCAAACTCTGCACTGGTTAGCTTATTGATAATAGGGTTTATAACTTTTTGTAGCCCTGGCTTGTCACCAATTTGATTTAAATAAGTAACCCCATTAATTGCTTCTAAAGTGATTTCATAGGGTTGGTCTAGCCATATAAATTCTACATGAATTGTGTTCAATACATACATCACCCGTTCATTTTTATAGAATGACAAAAAATTCACAAACTGAGTGAAACCCTTTCTCTACAGCTGCACAAATTTTGGCTTACAGTTGCCGATTGTTAGGGTTCCCATAGATACTGAGAGGGGGGGGTGAATCAGTATCTGACCGGTAGTGTAATTTTCTTGAAACTGAATATGCAGAACATAAAGTAACTGTATACCAGTATGCAAGAATTAATGCAAATAACAGAATCAAAAACATCCACATGAAAAGAACACCACAACACAAGATGTTTAACGAGGAAACCCGGTGTGGGAAAAACCTCAGTGGGATTTGTGACCCACAATATTCACTTACTGGCCAATAAGAGAATATTACTTACAATAGGGGCCTACACATGCAGGAAGACCAACTGCCTAGAGCTCACTGCTCAATAAGAAGTTGCACTGACTTATAATGAGGATTTACACAAATCCAATATTTTGTACTACTTTACAATAGCATCTTCAATGCCAGATTCAGTACCAGTTCTTGCTCTATTCTTTACATATACCCTTGATCTAAAATTCGCACATTAGATCTGCCTTATAATTTATTATGCTTCCTATCCATATCCTACAAATGCCTACAATGATCTCTTTTATACACAAGAGTCATTTTAAAATTTGCCAAGTTGGCTTACAATAATAAACAAAATATTACATATCAAAAATCCTATCAGCCTTTGTGCTAGTATACATATTTCCTTCTATGTCAGTGCCGGTGTAGATTGATCTTGCTGATGTCGGTGCATTGTCTTGTTTGAGTAATGCTTTGCCGGTATAATGTCTTGCCAGTGCCATAGGATTGCAAGGTTGCCATCAATGACAAAACCTTCAATCACACACAATGTCTCATTGGAGTGTCCATATGCCAACAATCTGCCCCTTTGGCATTGATGGCAACACTCATGAGAAATTTCAAAATGATATCCAAAAATGTTACCAAAAATGTGAGAGCTCCCCCTGAGCATGTGATCCCTGTGCTTTGAATTTTCTCATCTACTACTCCCCCTTTGGCATCAATGACAAAGGTTAGTAGATTTTGTAGTTGTACCAATTCATAACCTCAACCTTGTAGTTGGGTAGTTATTATCTGAAGAATATCACCCAAAATTAAGTTTATCCCAAAATTAAGAATATCTCAGTTTTGTATACTGTACCGGTGAGATGCTGCAAGTGCTCTGCCAATGTTTTGCTACCCTGTGTTAGTGCCTCTGAGATTTCCTTCCACAGAGATGCTAAATAGTCCAATCTTGGACTTAGTTTAGATCTCAAGAATTTTGCCTTGTTTATTATTTTCTCTTTCTCTCTTTCTAATTTGAGCAATTCTTCCTCAAAATTTGTTATCTTTTCCTCAAAAACTGATAATGTATCAGGTGAGTTAACAAAATTATCAGCAAGTTTATTGATCTCTTCCTATACCTTGCTCATCTTTTTGTCTACATCTATGGTCAAAAAGTTTATCTTACAGGTGTCTTTGTATAGAGTTTTGTACTCTTTCAATAAATTGCACAGTTCTGGTAGAAGTGTGTCAAATTCCCTGATACACTTCTTTATTCCTTCCTCAAAGAATTTTTGTTTCTCTTTTTCTACACTTTCCTTTATAGTTTCTACATTTGTTTGCTCAAAATTTCCAAAATATATTTACAAAGTGTATCCAACTGGCCTAAAGAATCTTTGTTGGCTATATTACAATTTGGAGCTATTGATTTCAAAACTGGAATTGAATCATCTATTGCTTTATAGGCTTGTGAGCTATAATCAGTTATTTTCTTGATAGATTCGAGCAATACCTCTGTTACATTTGATGGTGACCCAACAAACTGAGTGCCGGTGGAAGTGATCATGCTAGTATTGACCTCTGATAGGTCTGTTTGAGTCTCCATTTCTTTAAGCACTATTTTTCCTGCATCATTTCTTACCGGTGGCATCTATTCTGGAGCCTTTAGTTCTGTTGGTTTCTCTGTTTGTGTTCCAGATTCCATCTTTTTCTCTGAATTTTTTGTTGGTTGCTCTTTGTTTCCTAATTTATCTGTTGTATCCTTATCTACCACTATGTTGATTTTCTGCGTATCAACATTCACAGTATATAGGATTTCAGGACTAGGATTATTATCCTCTGTGTCCATGCTCTTAGCTGTCGGTTGATCTTCTACAGTTGTTGTTTTTACCGATGGAGTATTTAAAGGAGGTGGGGGTAAGTTGTTTCTAATCTTGATACTTGGTGGTCCACCAACTTTACCTTTCCCTTTATCCTTTTGATATACCAGAATGGGCTTGGGATTCCTATATTCTTCTTGTTTTTGTTTTTCAACCAAGAATGTATCCCAACCATTTTCTATTTCCTCTAAAACTTCAGTAACTCTACCTACCATTAGTGATATTTGCTAGTGTGCAGTGGAAAAAACTGTCCGGTTGGCCTGAGCTATCAAATCATCAATTTCCTTAGGTGAGTTGACCAGGTATACTACAAGTAATTTCTCTATTTTTATTTTCTTATCCAACTCAATTATTCCTTGCCTTCTGGCCTCAAGTCTTTTATATAGTTCATCAGGAATTTCATTTAGGACTTGCATCAAAAACTTTTTATACATGTCCATGTGTAATATAACACTCTCCTCAACTTGTCCTTTCTCATCATTTGATAGGGTGTCATTGATTTTCCCTATGTTTTTCAATTTACCTTCCTCTATGATCTCATTCAGTAGTATGTCAAGAGGGGCAAAGTCAGTGTTTGTCTTCTTCTTCTTTTTGGGGGTCAAGTTCTTCTTAGGTGTGGTTTTCTTGACCAGAGACCTCATAGCTTGTTGCTTCTGTCTTGTCCTTCTAGGTGAAGGAGTGGATACCAGTGAGGGGTCTCTTTTCCTAACAACTATTTTGAAGTTGTTGGCATATCTCCTTCTAAGGAAGTATCTACCGGTGATAGATGAGTTTCAAGTTGTTGGGCTGCCAACTCATCTTCTGTTATGCCAGTTTTCTTTAATACATCTTCCTTTATGGCTTTTGCTTGTCTGGTTCCTTTCCTCACAAATGCCTCAACTTTCTTTACTCTCTTTTTAGATTGAATTTGACTTTCGATGGTCTCAGCACTACCAAGTACTTCTTCCTTTGGTTCATTGGGGGCTTCCAGAAGTGCTTTGGCATAAGTTTCCACTATGTTGTCATCTATTTCATACCCCATCTCTGTAACCTAGATTGTTCTTGGGATGACTGCTTCCATCCAGATCTCATCCTTTTTGATCACAAAGCATATATCATCCTTGTATTTGTTGACAATTTCTTGTGATAGTTTGATTCTTTTATTCATTCTGACCTTTAGTGCTTGAAAATACTCATTGATATTCTTTTCTCTATTTTCACCCATGTTGTTGAATAAGTCAGACAATTGTTTTCCTACTGGTATGTCGAATCCAAAATCCTTGTTGCCTATATCGGGAGCCTGTTTGGTTCTGTGTAGCATTAAACATACAAGTAAATTTCCAAATCTAAAGGTTCCTTTCTTATCCTTCTTGATTTTTGCTAAGTTGTCAATTAACTCATCTTTTAACCATTCACAGATATCAATTTTTACATGGTCCTTAACCATGTCATAAGCACTCTTTATGCATAAACTGGAAACTGAGTTAAGCCTATTAGCATGAGTTGCTTTGTAACCTAGAATCATGCTAACAAATCTAACATTTGTATCGGTCACATCATTAACCCTCAATGATCTCTTGTCAGATGTTGCACCAATTAAGTTTTTTACCAAGTCATTGGAGACCTTCTTGGTTTTGTCAGGTCTGTTACCGGTAGAAGGTAACCCTGTTACTGCTTTCATAGCTACCTTTGTAATTTTATGCACTGAGTCAAGCCAAAAGAATGAACCATGTACCCTACTCAGAACTATCCTAACCACTTCCTTGGGAAATTTAGGAATGCAGAGGATTTCAATGAATCCTAGGGTTTCAACAATTTTATGTT